>NC_057710.1:72118644-72122559 GCF_004010195.1 Chiloscyllium plagiosum
CTCAGTCTCTGGATTCATTTAAGAAAGAGTTGGATAGAGCTCTCAAGGATTGTGGAATCAAGGGTTATGGAGATAAGGCAGGAACAGGATACTGATTAAGGATGATCAGCCATGATCATATTGAATGGTGGTGCAGGCTCAAAGGGCAGAATGGCCTACTCCTGCACGTATTGTTTATTGCCTATAGCTCATTCCAGACATGCACCACCCTCTATGAGTAAAAGTTGCCCTTCACATCCCTTTTAAATTTTCCCCTCTCACCTTAGCCCAATGCTCTATAGTTTTGGACTCCCCTACTCTGGGGAAAATGCCTTGGCTATTCACCTTATGTATGCCCCTCACAATTTTATAAACCTCTAGAAGGTCACCCCTTAGCTTTTCCTTATAACTCAAACCTTCCAAACTCTGTAAGAACTTTGTGAATCTTTGTGTACCCCTTCCAGTTAAATAACATGCTTCCTATATTAGGGTAACCAGAATTGTACACAGGACTCCAAATGTGGCCTTATCAATGTCTTGTACCACTATTACATGATGCCCCAACTCCTGTACTCAGTGCTATGACCAGTGAAGGCAAGCATGCCATACGCCTTCTTCAAGGAATTGTGTACCTGCACCCCTACATCTCTCTGCTCAACAACACACCCCAGGGCCCAACTATTAACTGTGTAAGTCCTGCCCTGGTTTATCTTTCTAAAATGCAACACTTCAAAGTTATGTGAATACTCCATTTGCCATTCCTCGGCTCACTGGCCAAGTTGTTCAAGTTCTTACTGTACTCTTTTATAACTTCAGTGTGTACTATAATAACAATTTTGGTGTCAGCCACACACTTACTAACTATGCCTCCTATATACTCATCCAAATCGTTTTTATAAATGAGGAACAACAGTGGATCAGCACCGATATTTGAGGCACACTGCTGGTCATAGGACTCTAATCTGAACAACAACCCTCTCCCGCTATCCTCTGTCTCCTACAGTCAAGGCAACTTTGAATCTAATTGACTCGCTCGCCGTGCACCCCATGTGACCTAACCTCACCAACCAGTCTACCATGCGGTACCATACGGAAGGCCTTGCTAAAGTCCATGTAGACAACATTTACCACACTGCCATCTCTTGGTGGCACCTCTTCAAAAAAAGTCAAATTTGTGAGACACAATATTCCATGCACAAACCCATGCTCACCATCCTTAATCATTCCAAATACATCCAGATCCTGTCTCTCAGAATCCCCTCCAACAACTTCCCCACCACTGATGTTCGGCTCATCAGTTTGTAATCCCTGACTTTTCCTTGCAGCCTTTCTTAAATAATGAGTTATTTATTGTCATACATACCTAGAAAGATACAGTTGCCACAATCCAGTTCCACTTTGAGTTACAAAAATAATTAAAAATTACATAAATAGAGTTTATTTTCTGTATAAGGGATCTTCAAACCTCAGCTCCAGGGCTTCTGCAAGGAGTCCCAGACCTCAAGAAGTCGCCACTCCAGGCAGTGCCTCCGCCACTGCCAACACCCCACAGACACCGCTCCAGCATCTCCATGACATCAGAAGATGAAGAAAAGAGTGAAGAAAAAGACGAGAAAGGAGAGCAAAAGGATGCAGCCGGCCTAGAATGGGCAGGCTCAAGAGCTTGAACATGACCTACCTGCTGGTGCTGCCATCTAATGGCAAAACATTACCCTCGCGGCTGCCAATGATACAAGTATGGGCCATACAATTTCTTCCCTAGCTTCCAACAATATCCTGGGTTACACTTGATGACGTCCGAGATCTACCTTAATGCGTTTTAAGCCCTTCAGCACCTCTTTGTCTATAATATGGGATCTTTTTAAGATGTCACTACTTATTTCCTGAGTTCCCCAGCTTTCATATCTTTCTCCACAGTAAATACTGATGTGAAATATTTATTTACGATCCCACCCATCTCTTGTGGCTCCACACATAGATGTCCTTGATGATCTTTAAGAGGCCTTAATTATTCTTTTGCCTTTAGTATACTTGTAGAATCTCCATGAATTCTCCTTTACCTTATCTGCCAAAGCTTTCTCTTGTTCCCTTTTTGTCCTCCTGATTTCCACCTCAAGTGTACTCTTACACCCACTATACTCCTCAAGGGTTTCAGTTGATGCCAGCTGCCTACAGTTGGCATATGCTTCCTTCTTTTTCTTGATCACAGCTTCAATATCTCTCATCGAGTTCCCTACTCCTGCTGGTCTTGCCTTTCACTCTAACAGGAACATACTGATTCTGAATTCACCTTAACTCACTTTTCAATGCCACCCACTTGCCAGTTCCCAAGGACTATTCTTAAAAAATATGAACCAACATTGTTTTCTGCATTTTATCTTGTTATGAATTCACTAGCTGGTCCAAACTGTGACAATACTCTGGGATGTAATCAAAATTTCAAAAGAACAAATAGCAAGCTCTTTAACTAGTAAGATCACTAGTCAGACCACAGAGATCAACATTACATCTAAGATTTGAGAGGTCCATTCAGAAATTTAATAACAGCAGGGAAAAACTGTTCTCAAATCTGTGAGAAATCTATACATGTGTTTAAGATTTTGTATCTCCTGCCCAATGGCAAAAAGTGGAAGAGAGTATAACCAGGGCGGGAGGGGTGCAAGGGACAGTAAGAAGAGTAGATGGAGTCAATGGATGGGAGATTGGCTTGCAAGATGTGTTCACAACTTTCTGTAATTTCTTATGGGCCTGGGCAGAGCAGTTGCTGTACCAAGCTGTGATGCATCTGGATAGGATGCTTTCTATGGTGCATCTATGAAAATTGATAAGAGTCTTTATGGACACACCGAATTTCCTTAGCCTCCTGAGGAAGTCGAAGCGTTGGTGCGGTGTCTTGATCATTTCATCAATGTAGATGAACTAGGACAGATTGTTGGTGATCATTACTCCGAGGACGTTGACGCTCACGACCATCTCCACCTCAGCTCTATTGATGTAGACCAGGTCATGCCCTGCACCTTGCTTCCTGAAGTCAATGACCAGCTCTTTCGTTGAGTGAGAGACTGTTATCTTTACAGCATGCCACCAAGCACTCTATCTATTTCCTGTAATCTGTCTCATCACTATTTGAGATCCTGCCTATAATGGTGGTGTCCATCAGTGAACTTATAGATGGAGTTAATTTGGACGAAATTTGGCCACACAGTCATGAGTGTACAGGGGGCATAAAATCTGTGGAATTCTTTACTGCAGGGGCTGTCAAGGCTGGGTCTTTAAATGTATTCAAGGCTGGGATAGATTTTTCAACAGTGAAGGAATCAAGGGTTCTGGGGAAAAAGCTGGTCAGTGGAGCTGAGGGTTATCAGGTCAGCCATGATCTCAGTTAAAGACTGAACAGACGTCATGGGCCTATGTCTGTTTCTGCATCTTATGATCTTATCATTTCAGACAAAGGTTTCCAACACAATGGCAAATTAAGAGGGAGGCAGACTTCAAATTAAAATATCTTCCCCTTAAAGTTACGATTTTACACTACAATAATTGGAGAAGGCAATAAGCAAGACATCAAGTTCACAATTCCAAGCCCAGTCTTTCACATAGCCGAGACTGACACACACTACCTCACCTGCAGCCTATTGCCACCTATCCATCTGCCCCTCACCTTTCAGAGCTCTTGCAGAACAGTGTGCTGGCATCAGACTGTCCACCTGCCCTTGGGCACTTGAATGGCCAATAGAGGCCTAATCCTGCTGGTCTTTTGACTGGGTAAAAACAATGACTGCAGATGCTGGAAACCAGATTCCGGAATAGAGTGGTGCTGGAAAAGCACAGCAGTTCAGGCAGCATCTGAGGAGCAGGAAAACCAATGTTTCGGGCAAAAGCCTTTCATCAGGAATATAGGCAGAGTGCTTGAAGGGTGGAGAGATAAATGAGAGG
>NC_057710.1:72123026-72168653 GCF_004010195.1 Chiloscyllium plagiosum
TGTGTGTGATGGGAGAGGTGTTAGGTGTGATGGGAAGGTGGCATGTGTGTGATGGGAGAGGTGTTAGGTGTGATGGGAAGGTGGCATGTGTGTGATGGGAGAGGTGTTAGGTGTGATGGGAAGGTGGCATGTGTGTGATGGGAGAGGTGTTAGGTGTGATGGGAAGGTGGCATGTGTGTGATGGGAGAGGTGTTAGGTGTGATGGGAAGGTGGCATGTGTGTGATGGGAGAGGTGTTAGGTGTGATGGGAAGGTGGCATGTGTGTGATGGGAGAGGTGTTAGGTGTGATGGGAAGGTGCTATGTGTGATGGGAGAGGAGGTAGGTGTGATGTGAAGGTGTTGTGTGTGATGGGAGAGGTGTTAGGTGTGATGGGAAGGTGCTGTGTGTGATAGGAGAGGCGTTAGGTGTGATGAGGAGTGGACTAGGTTGTCCCGGAGGGAATGATCTCTGTGGAATGCAAACAGGGGGAGAGAAGGGAAGATGTGTTTAGTGGTTGTTTCTTTTGGAGTTGGCGAAAATGGCGGAGGATTATTTTTTGCATGTGAAGACTGGTGGGGTGAATGGTGAGAACAAGAGGGACCCTATCTTTGTTCTGGGAGGGGAGGGAGGGGGCTACCCTTCTCCCCTGTTTTCCATTTTGTCTCTGCTTCACCCAACCTCCAATCCCCCACATATTTTGTCACATAGCACTGGCTTCAGTCTTGATCATTCACAGCTCCTAATCTCCCTATAACCTCTCTATGCACTGTCATTATTACCTCTTTATTGCTACCTTTGCTTCTGGAGCCATGACTCACCTTCTCTCAGCCCAGTATAAATACCTCCCTATTTCTAGGTTTGACAAAGGATCAGTTAGACTCGAAATGTCAGCTCTTTTCTCTCCTTACAGATGCTGCCAGACCTGCTGAGATTTTCCAGCATTTTCTCTCTTGGTTTCACTCTTGGACCTAATTGTCCGTCGAGGTTCTACTGCTTTGGAGACTGCTTGTTGTCTCAATGAAGGCCACCACTCCAGTCTGGTGTAGCTGCGATGGCAGAGTTGTCAGTCAATTAGATTGGCCAGCAGCTCTTGAAGGTGGGCTGCCCACCTCAGTCTTACAGTAAAGTCCAGTTCCCAGCATTAAGTTGCTCTGCAGCAGCCGTCACAAACATGGAATCGCTTCCACCCTCACTGTCCCCTTGGCATTTTACCTAGAGACGTGGATAGGCTGTGTAAAGTCCACCCCATAGTTTAAAATGGAAGCTTCTAACAAAATTTTGGAAGCTCTCTTTATTGGATAGTTTCAGTTGAATTGAAATAAAAATTCAAACTCACAAATTGTGCAAAATGTTTCATTAAAATTTTAACAGGATTCTCATCATAAACAGCATTGGTATACATATCTAATTGTACTACTTAAACGTGTATCCAAAAATAGGTTACAGAAGTTGTAAATTAACACAATCCCACTAACAGATTGAACTACATCCTCAATACAAAGCACAGGAAATGGTTCTAATAGAGTTAGATATATCACCTGCAGTTCCATGCTTGCATGATTTATTATATTTTTTTTAAATTATGTTCTTTTTACAAGAAATGACTTCAGTAACTTTTTAAAAATTGTTTTCCTTGCAAGAAATACCCTGTGCCTGTCCCACCTCGGAAATACACAAAGGGAACCGATTCCTAGTACTCCTGTGGCAATTTCATCCTTAAATACATCTGAGCTGTTTATCAACATTTCTCTTCAATAGAATAACTTAAGTTTAAAGAGACATCAACTGACAAGGCCCTTTAGAAATCAAGTTAACTGAACTGTCTTTCAATGTCTGAAACCATTTACTTACAGAAAATGGAAACTCACCACCCATGTTCCATTTCAGGTTGCGTATGAAATATTTGGTTTGCCCAGCAACAAAAATGATGTACCTTAGCAAAGATTTCATAGAATTCTAAAGGCCCATGTGGACAGACGAGTTCAGTAGAAGTGATTTTGGACTTTCTTAGCACCGAGATAAAATAGATGAATTGAGTCAAATGGACTCTGCTATATTGTGGACCATGTTTGTTCCAAACTGCAATGGTACTTAAAAATAACAAGTTCCGCTGTGTTAACAGATTACAAATCACATTTTGCTTTGCTAATGTCTATTCATTTATTTTTATTTTGCTACTCAACCACCAGATTTTCCCATGACACGTTCTATTCGCCAACAGAATTGATGCTCATGATCTGTTCTCAAGGTTTTGACTAAAAGTTAACAATCAGATATAAATATTTGTACAAAAAACATGTTTCCCTACTTTTAAGTGGCCTGTTTTCCTCAGAATGCAAGAAGATATCCTGTATTGTGGACTCTGACATTGTCAGTTAATCAACTGCCATAAGTTACCTGTCTTTAATTTCCTGGCCAAGTGAGGAATAAGAAAATGTCAGGCATGGCCCTACATCCACCAGACTATACTGCAGACAAATATATCACAACCATGCTCCATAAAACATGTCATTTGGTATAATTCAAGTTGGCAAAGCTTTTATAGTGAAGAAATGAATCACTCACCTGTAAAACTTGGCTTATTCATCGGTGGTTGGTTACACATTGGTGAGCGTCTGAAATCATTAACATAAATGCATCAAGTTAGACTTCTAGCAACACCCTAACTGCTCTCACAAGTTAAGAGTCTCCAGACAAATGTTTGAAAAATATTACCTTTTGCATACCAATATAAAATAAAACTGTGCCTAAATAATCCTATGCTACCAGTTGATGTATCTAAATAAAACTAAACATAACCTTTGAAAAAAACTTCAATTCGAAAAGTAGTCAATTATTTAATGTCTTTTAATTTATCATAAATAGTTAAATAATAACTGCTACATATTTGAATGAATAAAGTTACTAGAAATAGGAATAATGTTCGATAATTATCGTTGCTTTTCATTATTGGACATTAGTGGAACAAGAGTACAATAGTTGAGTGCAAGATATTTTATTCAAGTACTTGCATTTTTTAAACTGATTTTTTGCTGTGATAAAGTTCTTATGTGAACTGGTCAGATCACTGTATTTCATGTATTCAAGATGTTTCTGTAAGAAGCTCACGTTTCTAATGGCTAAATGACATACACTTACTTCAGAATAATATAATTGTTTGAATAAATCCACCCATTGCATTCAGAAACTCAAATTGTTGATCCAGTTATTTGTAACAGTAGAGGTCGCTGTGGTATGTGATATGATCTGACTGATAGTATTTATACAGTACCAATTAATACACTGAAAAAATGTTCCTAAATAGCATTTCCAACACAGTTTCACGTCATTCTTTAACATCTTAAAGATATCACAAAAATGGACAAATAGATAATCATGTATAACTATATAGATGTTACTATATGAGATATTAGATTAGATTAGATTACCTATGATATGGAAACAGGCCCTGCAGCCCAACAAGTCCACACCGACCCTCCGAAGAGAAACCCACCCAGATCCATTCACCAACCCTGTATTTACCCCTGACTAATGCACCTAACACTAGAGCAATTTAGCATGGCCAATTAACCTAACCTCAAAAATAAAATACTCCATAAATCACTGTATTGCTACTCCAATAAGGATTTAGAACATCATTTAACTCAGTCCTGGATAATCAGACAGATCAAGTAAATCATCAAAAATAAGGCAACACTTGGAAACAAAAGGGGTAATGTTGATTTCATGTAATAGCGTAAAACAGGTACGTGTTGATAGTCAATTTGCATCTTGCCAATTTTTATTTCCAAAAGCTTCAATAAAACTAACAATCACAAGATGTGTGAAATGAGTTGTTGTGCAGAACTTTCCCAGCCCCTGAGTGACATGGACATTGTCGAAAGAGTTGGGGCAATAGCAAGGAGGCTTTCAAAATCAAGAGCAAAGGTTCTTATTTTCCAATCAAGAGGTGAAGGACAAGACAAAATTCTCACCGAGTGGCAAGAAGCCTATTTGTATAAATTAGTATGGATTAACATCTCATTATTACTGAATCTTGCATCACTGATGTACAAATTTTCTCTTGGCCTGCCCATCGGATAGAAACGAGATGGTGCTAAGTCCCAACTTGGAAGTTGGAGCAGTTAATTGGTGACTCCAGCTCAGCACTTGCTCTGATAGACAGCAGTCACCAGTATCTCAGGGCATGCCTCTTGAGCAAGAATGCCATACATCCTCCATCTACATAACATGGCATTAGATATCTACGAGCCTCACCACACATGCATAGCACATTTCCAATCCACTAGCAACACAGTTCTTCCTTCAAAGATGCACTTTTGGAGTGCATCTGCATGTTTCATTGGAGGGTTGCTTACAGGACACTTCTTGTGCATGAACAGGCACAAACCTCATGAATTCAACCAGGCTGCACCTCCAAGATTCTCATTTGCACTCTTAGTGTGCACACTTGAGAATTTTGGGGAGGATTTCCTCTTGTGAGCTCTACAGTACTAACACGCACAATTTTACGGCACTCATTTTATTAACTATGCACCACCCCTCCACAGTGCTATTCTCATATTATCTCACACATACCAGCAGCAGACGGGCTCACTGGGATCTTCTGGGATTCCGACCAGTGACACTATTGGAGACACCTCATGGTCTAAAACTTGCACTACTGCAGACCAGGTACAGACTCAATGGGCCTCTCCTGTACAGTATGTTTCTGTGATTCTATGCATGAAGAACCTTCCCTCAAATCATTCTAACCTATTTTATCCCTCCAAACTACCAAGCCTGCAAGGTCACTTGGGATACCTCATCATTTCTCCCCCACCTGCACCGCCACTAACAGTTGTGCCAACCACTTTCAGCTCACTCTCTCCCTGCCCTTATCTCGTTACAGAAGGAAACGACCCTCAATAGAGAAGAGGCAGCAGGATGATAGTGGGTGCCTGACACTCACCTGCTAACCCCCTTCTTCCTAAAGTAGGCGAGGACAGTGGTCACTCATGGTGATACTGAAACCCCCATATCCTGGCAACCAATTCAGATTTGTTGTTAAGTGCTATGCCTGTAATCTTCATGTGTCCAAGCTTCTACCCCTATTTGCGCAACTCATTCCATCTCTCGTCCCCTACAGGCACCAGCGGGATACACACAGTCTTCATCATGAGGAGAACTGCTCCTTCAGCCAACATCACATCCTCCATCTCTGAAGAGGAACCGACAATTCCTTCAGAAGATGCAATAGCAAGGCCATCTCCTTCACCCTGTACCAGCTCAGACACTGATTGCACAGTGGGTAATATAGCTCAAATACAATAAGAAGCACATTCTGTTGGGCACATGACTGGCACATCCTGGCAGCTGGTGGTGGAAGAAACATTGCACTCAGATCACTGCGAGAGATTAGGCAGCTGTTCAGTCACAGGCAGGAGAGAACCCCACTGTCTTAGATGCTAATATGACGGTCAAAAATGCACAGGAAACTGGATCAAAGTTTGGACGAGTCCATCTGTTCTGTGCTTACTCTAACATGAGTGTCCAGCTCTCTTTGTATGCAAGCTGCCGGTTACCATGGAGAGGCAGGCCCAGCAGAATCCTCATAAGCTGATGGAGGTGCACACCTTCACATTAGCCACTCATGATAAAAGCCAACAACAAAGCAACAGGATGGTGAGACAAAGAAACAGAAAATGCTGGAGAAACACTGCAGCTCTGGCAGCATCGGTGGAGAGAAAGCAGAGTTAACATTTCGGGTCCAGTGTCCCTTCTTCAGAACAGGTATTGAGACATCTTGACCCCAGTTTTTCCTCACAAGATGGTGCAGTGCCAGGTGGTGCCCAGCCAGAGAAGGAACGACTCACGCCTGCCACTCCAAGGTCTCCGAGAAATACCCGACCCCTCTACCAAGACAAAGGAGGTTCAAACGAAGGAGGGTGTTTTAGTCCTGAATATCTTCAGAATGGGTGCACTCTCTAGCCACAAATACTCCTAGGATTATCTGCTCAAAACTCCAAGTCCAACAGGTTCTGCTGTAGGACAAGGCCCTCTACCCCATCTGCATGTCCCTGCGTTGCATCGCAATGTACTAGGAGGGGAAAAAAAGGTGATGTCCCTTCTGATCAAGATCCTCATTTTCCGATATGATACAATACTGCAGCTGTCACAGATCCCTATTGTCCATCAGCTTGCCTCTGTGTGCTGCAGTTGTCTAGAGCACAATGTGGAAGGATTATGTGGTGCACTGTGTTTGTACTTTACTGCAATGTATTCCCAGACCTAAGTAAGCATCAGATTCTCAATTGAAGGGACATCGATGGGCCTCAATGTCCCCAGAGGAATGCAGTGTTACACTGCACAGACACTGGGTCTGATGATACCATTCTGACCCCTACCTGTGTACAGTGTGTACTGCTTTGCAGCTCAAATACTTCAGATGAGATTGTTCTCTTACAATGCCCTGGGACAGCCTCATTAGTAGTGCCTTCATTCATCTTGTGGACATTCTAACAAAGGCTGTGGGTCTCTTGTACTTTCTTCACAGCATGAGGGCACCTTTCACTGGAAACTCTTCAATAAGAGGATATACTCCATATCTGCCAGATTTTGCTGTGGGTTCCTGGGCTTCGAGATGCCTGTGTGAACATCAATTCCTGTGGACTCTTGTAGAGCAGTGGAGACAGACACAACAACAGATTCTGTGCCTTGATTTATTGGGGATGGGTTCCAATGAGCTAATATGGGGAATATCAGAAATAAAGCAGCTCCTCAATAACATGATCAGTCAGCATTTCAAGCTTACAAATTACAGTTAACTATTGTCTTGCATACATTAGCACATGGAAGCTGCTAACAAGGAGGGCAATGGGATACCTGTGTGGACTTTTATGTCATCGGTCTGATTCAGATGAATGCTGCACATGCAACAGTTTCAAAGGGAGAATGGCAATTTCTGCTCCCACCCCACTTTACTGCAGAAATGTAGCATTGCATATAAGAGAATGTTGTGACAATGCTGGAATCCAAAGTGTAAGGTAAGCAGCTCCATGACCTTGTACAGCTGATGAGACTTTGCAGCGTGTTTGTAAAGCTTAGCAATGCACTGCCCCACATCAAAGCCAGGGCAGTGGTGACCATGTGATGACCCGCCTTCCTGCAGTACCTCTTTCCCTCCCATGCTTTAATGTCTCCCTACATTATATATTGAGTTGCTTCCTTTCACAATTATTCTGTTCGCTTTCCAGCTGGCTGCCTCAATTGACTTTCCCAGCTTTTCCAACACAGCAGCGGCCTCTGATAACTTCCCTTGACATTAAATGAATAGGCCCCAAGGACTGACCGTGGCCCACCTCACGAGTGAGTTGGAATTGCAGCGCTGACTGACGAGTGACCAGGTCCCTGCCACATCTCTGTGCAGCTCCCTGACTTACCACAGTGAAAGTTCTGAACAGGCA
Source organism: Chiloscyllium plagiosum (assembly GCF_004010195.1). Taxonomy (NCBI): domain Eukaryota; kingdom Metazoa; phylum Chordata; class Chondrichthyes; order Orectolobiformes; family Hemiscylliidae; genus Chiloscyllium; species Chiloscyllium plagiosum. Next base: position 72,130,452 of record NC_057710.1, read on the forward strand.
TCCACGTGCAAAGAGGCAACACAAGGCAGAGATGGCATGGCAATTCCAAGTAGGTTCAAGGTGAATCAGGGCAAAGAAAGCAAGCTGAGAGCATCGAGAATCCTGTTCAGATGCACAAGATGAGTCCTGTTCCTGCACGCAAAGTGGCCTGGCAGCAGCACTGCAATACATGTGTCCAAAGTGCAGAACTAAAATGCTGTATTATCAAGCCAGATCTTGGTTTCCAAGCCTGACATTCCATAAAGTCAAACATAAAGACCTGTATTTAAAAAACACTTTTAATGACCACCAAATATTTCAAAATACATTCCAGCCAACTGAGCACTTGTTTTGAAGTGTTCTAATGTAGGATTCATAACAGGAGAAAGTGAGGGCTGCAGATGCTGGAGATCAGAGCTAAAAATGTGTTGCTGGAAAAGCGCAGCAGGTCAGGCAGCATCCAAGGAACAGGAGAATCGACGTTTCGGGCATAAGCCCTTCTTCAGGAAGAAGGGCTTATGCCCGAAACGTCGATTCTCCTGTTCTTGGATGCAGCCTGACCTGCTGCGCTTTTCCAGCAACACATTTTCAGCTAGGATTCATAACAGTCAATGTGCACACAACAAATTCTCACAAGTAGCAACATAATAATCTACTTTTCTGATCCTGATTGAAGGATTAATGTTAACCAGGGCATCAAGGATATCAATCTTGCTTTGCTTCAAAATAGCACCACAGGATATTTTAGCTGTTCTTGAGAAGGCAAATGGAGTCTCTGTTTAACTGCCCAAAGATAGACTGCCAATAGAACTCCTTCAGTACTGTATTCTTCTTGCCTTTTGTATTCAAGCCTTGAAGTGGGACTTGCACTCACAATCTTGTGATGCTAAGATCAGAGTGCTACCCACTGAGCCATGACTAAGGTTTAAAAGTGGAGTGAAGCAAAAGAATGGGAGCTCTTAGAAGGAAACAGGAAGGCTACAAAAGAAAATTGCTGCCTGCAATAGAGTGAAACAGTGCAGTGTTTCTTTCAAGGTCAACTTGGAGATAATTCTCCAAAGCAAACCATCTAATGATTGCAATGCTTTAATCCACCAAAGAACTTAACTGGCAATATCAGCAGTATGATCTATCTCAAACTTTTCATGGGATGAGCCCAGAGACCATTCTGATAGTCACAGTCCAGGTATGACAGCAGCTGCTGAAGTATTCTCCAGATCTGTAGCATTTTCAATCTGCTCCCCTCTACACTGTCACAGCTGACTTGCAACTCATACCCCAAGGATTAATAACACTTGGACCAGTGTTGCAAAAAAAACATTAGTTGCATACTATACATGGTGACAAGGCAATTTTGACTTTCCATGATAATTTAGATTTGTATTATATCTCGGGGCATTACATATTTGTAATCTTTAATTAGTTAGCTATACTTGATTAATCAAACGATCTGCTTCTACATTGGAATTTTCTTTGATATCAGATCTGAAAGCCAACAAAGTTATTCAATACCACTGTAACTTACTTGCTGGTGGATGCTCGTTCTTGCAAGTTGGTTAGAGTAGCAAAATTGTTCCTTACAGTGCGCAGGCTTGCTAGCACCTGCAGAGATATAATGGTAAATGTATGTACCAAGAAAATACATCACATATAATACATTAAAACTTAGATTAACTTCACTTTACAGTCTTTAGGGGTTTCCTCAAATGGTCACAAATCAGTCCTACTCACTAAATTCAGCATTTACAGAAGTCAATAAACTCAGAAACATGCTTTCTAACCTTAATGTGGTGTAAGAATATGATATGCTAAAGGAATACACGAGCAATGTGTTTAGTCAAACCTGTTTGGCCTAAACCAAAAGTAATATTGATCTAAATTGAGCATCCATCAATCTCTAGAAGGACAAACTGCTGATCTACTAACTACTGTATAAAATTTGGCAAGAGGAATGTCTTTGTCTGGATTAGCTGTTTGAAACTTACATACCATTCTCTAACCCTTTATGTATAGATTGGGTAAGGCAGTGGGATCTGATGGCTGTGCAAGAAGGGAAAATTGCCTTCTCTATTAGTGGTAAGAGGAAATTCTGTGTGACATACCCAGAGATGGCATAAAAACATTGGAAAAGAAGCGAGACCTTTGTGTAAAATAGATGCACTGATTTTCTTACTAACCACTGGCTTCCCTCCAATTTGTGCTCTATCACCAAATTAACTGTACATCTCCCATAGAATATTATATACATTTAAATTTGTTCTTTTTCAGAGAGATCCAAGATGTTGCGGTCTGAGTGGTCTGCTGAGCTGGGCTCTGTGCCATACCCCTGGCAAGGTGGACCTTTACCCTGCGCCCCCTCATTAACCACCTCTGGGAGAAAAATCGATAATATAAAGTTACTGAACATTTGCAGCTGCTAACACTGTGGTTTGACAGCTCTAAGATCAGAACGAAGGTGAATAAAGGAAAAGGGGAAAGAAGTATAGCAAGCAGGGCACTCTCCTATGGCGTCGGGGTGCCCGTCGATATCCTCAAACTCCCTTTGGATTTAATGGGGCAGCAGCTGAGTTTGGCAAATTCCGAGAAACGATTGAAGCAGCAATGGAGCCAATATCTGCCATGCTGCCAGGAGATTCAAACTGGTTTTATAGCTTTTGTACTGCCTTGGTGTAAAACCAGATTTATTTATCATTTTGGTCAGTTGGTTATTTTCTGAGGTCCTTTTTTTTGGATTGAGGGTGGCTATACCTGTGGTTAGGATGTATGGAGAAGAGGTGTAGAGAGGGGAGGGTGGGCTTCCATTGTTAACTCTCAGAATGTAAATAACATGTTCTCTTTCTCAGTGCATTGCCTGGGCATGGCCTCAGCTGGAAGGAGCCAGGATGGTAGCAAGGATTGGGAGGATTGCCCCCTATGGGCAAGTGGGGAGATTTCAAGTGAATTGGGGTTTATTTATGTGTTTGTTTAAGTTAATGTAACGATTAGTTTTTTTAGTTGTAGTAGGTTTTATAGGAATAATTTTTAGACTTTATAGAGTTAATGTCTTTGTCGCTCGCTGTACCTCAGATAAGCTTCCTCCTCTTGGGAAACCAACAGGCTGCCCTGGACGACTATGGCTAGTGATTTGTTCAGGTGTGCACCTGGAGTGTAAAAGGGAGCCATTTCCCCATTAATAGAAAGAAGGTGCTGTCAAGCCTTAGGAAGGAAAGGGTTGACATCGCCCTGCTGCAGGAGACACATTTAACTGATGAGGAACATCTGAAGCTGCAATGGGGAGGGGGTTATGACAGGGTATTCTTCTTCTCCATAGCTCCAAGAGTAGAGGAGTAGCTATACTGGTAAGAAGGGACCTCCTTCTCCAGATAATTGAGCAAATTAAGGACAAAAATGGACAATTGATCATTCTTAAAGCTCTAATACATGGAGAAGATTATGGCATCCTGAATGTTTATTGTCTCTGGCACACCTTCTAATTGATGCAATTGCTAAATTAATGAATTTTGGGGTGCACTGCACAATTAGAGGAGGGGATTTTAACTGCCTAATGGATCCCGGGGTAGACAGGATGCCAAGGGGCCTGGCAGGTACGCCTGTGTAATCTAGACAGTTGGTGGATGTGTGTGAGGAGTTGGGATTAGTGGATGTGTGGAGGTATCTCCACCCTAATGGAAGAGGCTTTACTTTTTATTCCAACCCACACAAGTGCCACACATGAATTGACATGTTCCTTATGCCATCGGTTTGTTTGGACAGAGCATTGGCTTGCAAAATTGGGAATATAAGTATCTCGGACCATGCCGGCGTATTTAGATGTTAAAACCTAGGGTGGTGGAATAGATGTATGGCACTGGTGCATCAACCTATTCCTGTTAAGGGATAGCAAATTTGTTGAGTACATTACAAAAGAGTTCAGGGCCTTCTCGGAAATCAACTCAGGTACAGCCGGTAATCCGGCAATACTTTGAGAGGCCATTAAGGCATATTTATGAGGCCTGACCATGTTGTATTCAACGACTAGAAGGAGGCAGAGGGAGGAGCAGCAATGGATGCTGGAGACTCGGGTGAAGGTAGCTGAGGAAGCAAATTATAACAGGCCTTCATTGGTCAAGCTGCAGCAGGTCACGGCTCTTCGGGCTGCTCTTAACTCATTGCACACACAGGTGGCAAAAAAATGTCTCCTTTGCTAAACAAAGATTGTTTGAATTTTGAGATAAACTAGGTAGATATTTGGCATATCTGGCTAGAAAGGAAAATGCTTCCTAATCCATTACGTCTGTCAGAGAGAAGGCTGGCACATTTACCCGTGAGTTACTGGAGGAGGAGGTTCCTTCTTACCAGTATAGCCACTCCTCTACTCTTGGAGCTATGGAGGAGAAGAATACCCTGTCATAACCCCGCCCCTGTTGCAGCTTCAGATGTTCCTCGTCAGTTAAATGTGTCTCCTGCAGCAGGGCGATGTCAACCCTTTCCTTCCTAAGGCTTGACAGCACCTTCTTTCTTTTAATGGGGAAATGGCTCCCTTTTACACTCCAGGTGCACCACCTGAACAAATCACGAGCCATAGTCGTCCAGGGCAGCCTGTTGGTTTCCCAAGAGGAGAAAGCTTATCTGAGGTACAGCAAGCGACAAAGACATTAACTCTATAAAGTCTAAAAACTATTCCGTTAGATTTCGGGAATACTTTGCAGTGTTATAGTGGTTGGAGGGTGGCGAAGACAGTGCAGTGAGAATGCAGTCTTTTTTTGAGAACCTGGACCTCTCTAGTATAAACGCGGAACAAGTCTCCCTGTTAAATGCGCCTATGACGATACAAGACGTGCAGGGAACAATAAAGCATCTCCAGGGTGGCAAAGCACCGGGGCCATATGGATTCCCGAGTGAATTTTATAAGGAATTCATAAATGTGTTGATGGAGCCACTTCTGGGGATGTATAGCTATTCATATACACAGGATTGTCTTCTGCCCTCTCTTAGGAAGGCGAATATCTCCCTCATTTTAAAGGAGAGGAAAGACCCCAAAGAACGTGCTTCCTACAGACCAATTTCATTGTTGAATGTAGACTTTAAAATTCTGTCAAAGGTGCTGGCCCTGAGGTTGGAAGGGGTGTTGCCCTATATTATAGAAGAAGATCATGTGGTTTTTATCAAGGGCCGTAACTCCTCCAACAACATCAGGAGGGGACTGAACATAATGCAGGTCCACCAGCAAAAATTGATCCGGGGTTTGGTGGTCTCCCTAGACACGGAAAAGGCATTTGACTGCATCGAATGGCCCTACCTGTTTGGGGTCCTAGAGCACTTTGGACTGTGGTAGCCTTTGCCAGATGGGTGGCAGTGTTATATAATGATCCTAAGGCAGCTGTCATCACAAACGGCACCAAGTCGGATAACTTTAATATTGGGAAGAGGTACCTAACATGGTGTTCTCTTCACCGCTGTTATTTACCTTGGTAATTGAGCCGCTAGCCGAGGCTATCAGGAGGGATCCTGAAATTGTGGCGACAAGGGTGGAAATGGGAGAGTGTAAGATCATCCTATAGGTTGATGATGTCCTTTTGTTCTTGGCCAATCTGGAGGAGTCTATTCCTCAATTGTTTCAAAAAATTAATTTATTTGACAGTTTTTCGGGATACAGGATCAACTTCACAAAATCGAAAGTCATGCCAGTGGGGGGATTAGTGGAAGGCAGTTCTTGTTTAAATAGTTGTCAAAAGGTTTTTTATATTTGAGAATTTTTATTACCCCTGCCTTCCACCAGGTGTATAAAGCTAACTATGCACAATTACTGGAGAGGATAAGGATTACCGTTATCATTGTTAGGCCTAGCAGCCCTGATTAAAATGCATCTTCTTCCTCGCCTGTTGTACCTCATGAGAATGCTCCCATTGTTGCTACCCAGACAAGTGTTCCGGAGGCTCAATGGTTGGCTCGGGTCCTTTATTTGGTGTCACAGTGCCCCCTAATTAAATTTACTAAGTTGCAGCCCCCACCCAAGAGATATCAAATAAGTGCCCTGTTATCATATGTGGGTGACTGGGTACGGGGGGAATTGGAGTCGATTTGCCTTGACATTGAAGCCTCGCAGACACGATGTCCCCTAGTTATTCTATTATTCATGGATAAGATGAAACCTGTGAAAGAGCAGTGTAAGAGCCCAATCATCTTAAATATGGTGAAAGCTTGGAGGATAATGAGGCAAGACGAGGGCAATTGGCTTAAGACCTCGCCGTTTACGCCATTGGCGGGAGCCCAAGGATTTAAACCTGGAGCAATGGACTCTGTCTTTAAGGTATGGGAGAACAAGGGAATCTCTTGTTTGGGAGATTTATTCAAGGGGGAGGTCTTGATGTCATTTAGCCAACTGACTCAGAAGTATGGATGGTCTAATAGGGATCTTTTTCTGGTACTTTCAGATAAGGGATTATATACGTAGGAAGACCATGCTCCGGGCTCAGTTTTACAAATCAGATGTGGAGAAAAGAGTGCTCCGGTGCACGGGCGCTCTTTCAGTTAGTACTTTATATCATTTACAGAAAGGGCATGCCTTAGGAGATGTGGATAAACTCTGTTGGGCTTGGAATCAGGGACTAGGAGAGGATATTTCATTAGAAACAAGGGAAGATATATGGGAAAATGTAAAGAAAATCTCAATATGTAACGAAGCGCAGGCTATGCAATTGAAGATTTTACAGAGGGCACATATGACACCAGAGAGGCTAGCTAAGGTCAAGAGAGGAGTGTCTCCAGGATGTCCCAAATGTAAAATTATTATAGGCCATCTTAGATACTGCTATTGGTCATGTTGCAAGATCCAGAGACACTGGAGTGCCATAGTCAGAGAGCTGAAGGTAATCCTGGGAATTGAAGTCAAAAAGGGCCCGGTATTTCTTTTTCTGGGCTCCCAAATTTTCCCTCCCGGGGTGAACGTGAGAAGAGACTATGTAACATTCTTACCCATGGTGCAAGGAAGAACATATTAATGAATTGGATGTTGGAAAAACCCTTAGTTCTTATGGGGTGGTGCAAGCTGGTGATGGAGCATCTCCCCCAAGACTACCCCACAAATATGGTGCATCACAAAATGGAGTGGTTTTATAAGAACTCCATTTCCAAATTATATTGACACAGACTTTTCGGCAATATTAATTAGGGCCGTGATATAGCCGTGGGGATCAGTCTGGGTGCCCATGGGGCCCTGGCAGGGGGAAGCTGGGGAAAACAAAATACAGGTACAACGACTGGTTCTCCCAGGGGATGGGAGCTTTAGTGGAGGCATGGTGAGTGAAATAGAATAAAGTAATGTGATATAATTTAATTTAAGCTAATTTGAATTCAGCTTAATTTCGTTTTTATTTAAATTGATTGTAGTCTAATTTAAGTAGATACGTTTGTCTTGATTAGATTAGATTAGATTCCCTACAGTGTGGAAACAGGCTTTTCAGCCCAACCAGTCCACACCGACCCTCCGAACAGTAACCCACCCAGACCCATTTCCCCTCTGACTAGTGCGCCTAACACTATGGGCAATTTAGCATGGCCAATTCACCTAACCTGCACATCTTTGGATTGTGGGAGGAAACCGGAGCACTCGGAGGAAACTCATGCAGACACGGGGAGAATGTGCAAACTCCTCACAGAGAGTCCCCTGAGGTGGGAATTGAACCTGGGACCCTGGTGCTGTGAGGCAGCAGTAGAATAGTAGGTAGTTTATCATTAATAGTATTGTGACATGACATTGTTGTACTATATCTATCTTTTTGTGTTTTGCTATTGTTTTTATATATAGTTGTTTTGTAAAAGATTTGAAAATGTTTTTAATAAAAATTTATTTTTAAAAAATTGTTCTTTTTCACATTAACTCAATGCGAGCCTGTTATCAGTCATCAGAAAGTGTATAACTCCAGCTAATTTTGGCTTCAAGACAGTTAATGTTTGACAAAAGCATACAGTAAACCCACACAATAGGTAACTTAACAAAATACAAACTTGTAAAAACAGGTTCTTTTATCTGCCCAAACAGCTGAAGTAAAGCTTCCTATGACAAACTGGAGTCTCAAATGGGAAATATTACATGCTGCCCCTTAATAAGGAATTGTTAGAAAAATGTTCTCTGCAATGCACACCACTCACTGAAGGCGCTTTATCATTAGCTCCCAAAGAAACATGATGTAACATACCTGTGCAAAGGGAGTCACTATTAGGTCATCTCCATGGCTGCAAAATATGAATAGATTAATCGTTATAATTTATCTTTTATCAAAATAGATTGCAGCTGTTAAATAACACTTGTGATAAGCATAACATATAGAATAATTATTAATTTAAATACTTTTAATGCTCCATGAAATATGAATTCATACAATGCATCTGGTAATTGAACCACAGTGCCAGAAACTCTAAAAGGCCGTGCTTCAATGGCAATCTGATCTCGGCTGATGAGCAGATATGCTAGTATCTTATTTTCATCAGAGTGAATCATAAGAGATATGTTATACAGAAGCTGAAGTAGGCCACTCAGTCTATCAAATTTGCTGTGCCATTCAATGAGATTATGGCTGATCTGACAATCCTCTTCACCACTCTCCTGCCTTTTCCCACAATCCTTGATTCCTTTCCTGATCTTTACACGCAGAGGGTGGAATAAGCTCCCAGAGGAGATGGTGGAGAATAGTACAATTACAACATCTAAAAGGCATCTGGATGGGTACATGAAGAGGAAGAATTTAGAAGGATATAGGCCAAATGCTGGCAAATGGGAATAGATCAGTTTAGGATAGCTGGTCGGCGCAGACTAGTTAGACCACATCTATCCTGTCAAGCTCCCTAAAGTTTTATATATTTCACTAAGGTTGTCTTTCGTTCTTCAAAAATCTAATGAGTACAATTTATAATCAGAAAATCCCATTGTTCTCAATCGAGTGAACCTTTTCTGGAATACATCCAAATGCCAGTATATATTTCCTAAGATAATGAGGCCAAAACTGTACATAGTGTTCTAGGTGTGGACTAATTAGTGTCTTGTATAGTTTTGGCAAGATTTCCCTCTTTGTATATTGCATTCCCTTTAAAATAAACATTCCATTTGCCTTCCCTATTACCTGCCAAACTTGAATCCTAACCTTTGCGATTTATACATGATGACCCCCCCGCTAAGATCCATTGTGCTGCAGTTTTCTACAGTCTTTTTCCATTTAAATAATATTCAGCTCCTCCAATCTCCTGGTAGAGTGCACATTTTCCCACTTACAATATGGAGTACCAAAGTATGTACCATCTACAAGATACACTGAGAAATTCACCAAGGATCCTTTCGCAGTATCTTTTAAACTCACGACCACTTCTTCATGGCCCGGAAGACCAGCAGACATATGGGAAAACCACCACCTGTGAGTTCCCTTCCAAGACACTTATTTCCTTGCTTGGAAATATATCATCATTCCTTTATTGTTGCTGGGTCAAAATCCTGGAATTCCCTACCTAAGGGCATTGTGGTCGATGACAACACATGAACTGCAGCAGTTCAAGAAGATAGTTCAGCACAACCTTCACAAGGACAATGAGGGTGGGCTGTCAATGCTGGCTCCCATCTCATGAATGAATAAAACTTATCTGTATATATTCCATTTGCCAAGTTTTGCCCACTCAGTTAACCATCTAGATTCCTTTATAGACTCTGTGTGTTATCCTCACTAGTTGCCTTTCCACCAATTTTTGAATAATCCGCTATAGTAAAATCCGCTATAGCTTCCTTCATTCAAGTCATTCATACATATCACAAATAACTGTGACTCCATTAGCTCCATCACTGATTTCTGTGGCATTCCATTACTTACAGGATGCCATCCTGAAAAGGCGCCCATGACTCCAACTCTCTATCTTCTATTAGTTAGCCAATCCTGGATCCATACTCAATAAACTACCCCAATATAATGGGCTGTAAAATTATTAAGTAGGTTTATGTGCAATACCTTGTCCAATGCCAATTGCTGATCGAAAAATATTACGACGACTTTATCTACTCTGCTTGTTACCTCCTCAAATAATTCTGGTGAATTTGTAAGATATGATTTTCCTTCATGGCACAGTGGGGTTCATACTGGTGGAACGGTGGATCAGTGGTTAGCACTGCTGCCCAACAGCTCCAGGGACTCAAGTTTAATTCCAGCCTCGGATGATTGTGTGGAGTTTATACATTCACCCTATATCTGTGTGGGTGTCCTTTGAGTGCTCTGGCTTCCTCCCACACTCCAAAGACATGTCGGTTAAGTGGAGTGGCTATGGTAAATTTCCCATAATGTCCAGGAATGTGCAGGCTAGGTAGATTAGTCATGGAAAGGGCAGGGTTACAGGAATTGGATGGGATGCTCTTCAGAGGGTCAATGATGACTTGATGAATCGAATGGCCTGTTTCACCCTGTAGGGATTCTACGAAGATATGCTGATTATATTGTGTATTTCTAAATGCTCTGCTATCATATTCTTTAGAATAGACAATAACATTTCCCAAATGACTAACTGGTCCATAGTTACCCTTTTTTTGGTCTCCTTCCCGATTTAAAATAAAGGTGCTACATCGGCAATTTTCTAATCTGCTGGGGCTTTTCCAAAATCTAAGAATTCCTTAAAAATTCTAACCAATGTATATACGTCTGTGGCCATGTTCTTTAATATCACAAGAGGCAACGTATCGGTTTTTAGCCCTATTAGTTTCCCAAATACTTTTGCATTCATAATATTGTGTTACCTACCATGAAAACTGATTGAAAGTATTTGGCACTATTTGATTCCTCATCATTATTTCCCAGCCTCATTCTCTATGTTCACTATGGCCTCTCTCTTCCCTTTTACACATTTATCGAACCTCGTAATGTCTATTTTTAAGTGAATTATTAATTTGCCCACAAACATATTTTCTCCTTATTTTTAAACATCTTTTGTTCATTTTTAAAACTTTTCCAGACTTCAATTCTATCAGTAATTTTTACCACATTGTTTTTTTCTTTTCAACTTGATACAATCCTTAACTTTCTTGGTTAACCATGGTTGGCTTATTACCTTTCACTGATCTACAGTTATAAACATTAATATCCTGATATTTTGAATATATATTCAGATCATGGTATGCAAACCACATTAAAAAGATTTGTGCTGCAGAAAATTAACATTCTTTAACTTGTCAAAATAGGTAATGTGACAACTTGCACTGGGCTATTCTATGAAATGGTGGCTTGGTTTCTATTGGAGCAAAACTATTCAAAGTTTGTGAGAAGATTTGTAGCTTGGGTGCTCGTTGTTATGGTTCTGTTCGCCGAGCTGGGAATTTGGAAGCGGCAGATTCAAACCACTACAAATGCCAGAGGAAAGATCACAGAAGCGCTTCACAGGAGGCTCCCAAGCACTGAGGATGTCACCTAGACAGGGGACGAAATATCTGCAACACAAATTCCCAGCGCGGCGAACAGAACCACAACAAGGAGCAAAACTATATCATAAAGTAAATGATAGCATTATTTAAGTTTCTCTTTTTGTGTTTTCCTTCAGTTTCAACCCTTACTTAATAGAAACAGTTAAGAGTTAAACCAAACCGCTTAAAGCTTCAAAATTACAGGAAGAAAAGTAAGTATAAACTTATAAGAGATTTAAATGTCAGTATTATATATTTAGTTACTGTTTTTATCATAATGTTATATTGTTTTGAAGCTATTATTTTGTACATTGTCTGTTTTCATGGTAGAATTAGTGGCCAGAAAGAGTCCAGTAATCTCCATATCTTTAATATGAAACATTCACAAATGTACATGACACCCTGTTCTAGGTCATAACATCGTTCCACTGTTAAATGTTATTTCCTTTAGAAGTTCTCATCCAAGATATTGTGTGAAGGTTACTGAGAATTAATTCAGGCATATGAAGCTACAGCTGCTGCTTCTCAAGGAACACAATGGCATTTTTATATCTATAAAATCCTGATTTTAGAATCAGTGAATAACATGACTGAAAAAGGATGAATCATCAAACCATGCTGAAAAGTTGCCATCAATGGCATTTCTATTTTTTTTTCCCAATCGTTTGCAACTTATACTGGGACAAATTGTACAAATAGATATATTCAAAAGTATTTTAATTGCATGCATTTTATTTGTTTGAACATGCTTCTTAAATTATATTACATATATTAATGCTGAAACGGTTAGAGATAGGAGGAGGGACAAGGCATGAATGGAGAATAAACATTGGCATGTATCAAAAACCTCTGTTTCTGTCCTCTCAGTTCTATACAATGTTATTCTCTGGGTTTAACAGTCAGTGCAGAAGTGACAGTGTTCACCAATGATCTTTGAAGAAAGCTGCCTCCAACCATACAGTGATCTCTGGTACTGTGAATTTTATGTTCCCAGCAATAATCTGATATTAAATGAAAAAGGTCCCAAACATATTGACAATGGTGATGTCACAAAGCAGGGTAAGTCATCAGTCACATTGAAGCATTCTCACACAAAGTAAACCAGGATTTAAATGTACTGAGCTTTTCACTTGAATTAAATTTCCTATAAAGAGCAAAATAAATGATTGGGAAATACACAGGGAATGAAGCTGAAAACTGAAATATCACAATCACGCTTCCTAAATTTTAGAAATGTAATTGTTTTATCATAATGAAAACAAATTTCACAAAAAATACTTTTTTTTCAGCAACACTGACTCTGTTCAGTAATAATTATGAAGTTCATACAGTGCGAAAGACCCAGTTATACCACATTAAACAAAGTGTAACCTGTTCATGGGCTCTTACAGTGAACATAAAGGGCCCATTTTTGTCAGCTCAGTGCTTTCTAATTGACTGTAGACTGCTGGGTCTTTGATAGTGCACTATGTGGAACAACTGTGCATCACTGAGAACAATTTCTGCACTGAATTGTTCACACTCAGACTCAAGAAACTGCTGTCAGTTTCAGTGTTGGAGTGAAGGCAAACATCGTTGTTAATAACACAAGTTGCAATACAGGGTTAATGGCTTGCTTTCAGATGGTCTTCAAGTGATATGGCATTCATGACATCTGGATATTGTCAAGGGACAGTCTTGACCTTCGATATAAAGCCATAGCATTTCACTTCTGTTCTCAAAATACCAGGGGTGCTCAAGCAGGGCCATTTTGACATTTTGCTAACAGAGTGAGGCAGTAACCTTCTGCACAGAATAGAAGTAAGCACTGTTATAAAGTCCCCATAATCACAGTGTACCATGCAGAGATCATCTGTGCATACAGATATATAACTTTCATCAACAAATGCATCTTGCATTAGCATCAAGTCCCAGCTGAATTACTGTTCTTTATATTTTAACACATGCACTATCTCCAACTAAGTTGCCAGAGCCACCATTTCATTCTGTCTGATACCTCTTCTGAGCGTGGCTGAAGCTAACAGCTGAAATAAGGAGCTGTGTTATCTTAAAAGTCTCCAGCAACAAACATCAAACTAACACACTGCACATGGCATCTTGCCTGGTTAGAGATACCACTGATGCATTTTCTTGCCTCCTCTAGAAATTGATAAATGGCAGCATCGTGGGTACGTGTGTGATGACTCCAGTGAAGAGGAATGTGATCTGAGCAAAATTTATTCTAAACATAGCCAGGGCCAAAAGATACACTGACTTTGAGTAATGCGTTATTATTGTTTTATCCAACTTGAGAAGGAAAAATTATCAAAACATGTTACCCAGGAAATCACTCTTTCAGTCATCAATGTGAGAAATATATTTTCAAGAATATAATTTACATAATGCTCTTTCAAATGTAAAATGAAGAGAACAAGTCAGTTGTTGCTATTATCTTCTTCAAAATCATGATTGTAATTACATATATTGTGAAAATCCAATTTTATTTCATGACTAAAGGGACATTATTTTTACTGAAAATATACATAACAAAAATTACATTTTCTATAATATACATGATTCTTATGATTCAAGGTGCCTTTAACACCTTGAGTAAAAATGCAGCTCTGTAGAAACAACATGTTAAAGTTTATAATTCAGGCAATATTACATCTGGGGCAAGGTGAACATGTTTCTCAGCAGCTCACTCTCAGAAATGGGTAGAATGTAGTTTGGATTCAATACTAAACATTAAAAATTACAATAATGGAGCTCACTTACTCTGATTTCTTGTGTTCAAGATTTAAAAAAAAACTTCTTTGTCCAAAGTTAGTTGTGGGCAAATTCTTGGGATGCATAACAAAGAATAACCAACTCTGATCTGCTGTCCTGACTGATAGTGAGACTGAATTTGATACATGGATTCTGATAATAAATCTTTGTAGATTGACCAAAAAGAACTGAAAACCAAACCGGTTCATTAATATACTCAAGAGAAAGGAACCTACCACTCCTATCCAGTGTAGTCAACACCTACTGGAGTCCTACAGTATTTGATTCACTCATGACCTCAAAGTTCCTCAGAAATGACAGTAGGTGTTCTTGGAGTTTCAATATCCTAGCCCATCCAACCATTCCTTATAAGACATCCTACCCATTCAAGTATTCGTCTAGTAAACCTTCTTTGAACAGCTTCCAATGCATTCGCATCTTTCTTTAAACAAACAGACCAATACTACACCACTCTTCAGATATGATCTCACAAATATCCTATAAAATTGAAATGTAACTTCTCTAATTTGTATTCAATGTCCCTCATTAAAAAAAATCTATGAGCTTTCCTAATTATTTGCTGTGCCTGCATACTAACATTTTGTGACTCATGCGGTAGGATACAGAAGCGGCTTTGCAATGTCTCATCATTTAGATAATATATGTACTTTTATCCTGCTTGCTAAAATTGAAAATTTCACATTTTTCCATATTATATTCCATTTGCCAGATTTTTACTCAATTAATCAATCAAACTCCCTTTAAAGCATCCCTATGTCCTCCTCACAATTTACTTTCCTACATCCTATCATCAACGAATTTAACTCCCATTATCCTCTGTCCCTTCATCTAAATCATGAATATAGATTCTCTTCTGATTTAGTGGAAGAGTGAACAATTCATCATTTTAGAATCTCTTGAATACGTATTAGTAGTCACTTATTCATTCTTTGATTTCATTGTTCACATTTTAGCTTTCCATGTTAAAATAATGACAAAACATAAGCCATTACATAGCATTTCAAGCACAAAGAGACAGTTTTTATTAGGTATGGTCCAATCAGCTTAAAGATAGAAGTGTAAAAAAGCATGAAGCCATTCCTTCTCTAATATCACTTTCAGTGTACAGGGCTTCTTATTTAACACTACATCTTTTTTTTATCATTGCAAAGAATGTTACAGTTTTATAAAACTATGGAACAAATCCATATTAATTAATATTAATGTACTTTTTTTAATTGCTGATATTGAAATGCTAATGTCATCCAAAATATGGACCTCATGCAGGAAAGAATCAACAATAATCTCATAGGGAAAAGTGAGGACTGCAGATGCTGGAGATCAGAGACCAGAGGGCTTTTGCCCGAAATGTCGATTCTCCTGCTCCTCAGATGCTGCCTGACCTGCTGTGCTTTTCCAGGACCACACTCTTGACAATAATCTCACGTGCAACTGTCCGCTGGAGTGATCCAATTGCAAACTAAATTGTAAACTAATTTTACAACTAATCACTTGTAGGCTAATTAATATGACACACATTTATCAGTATCATCACCTAGCATTGTACTACACATTCAAATCTTATTGCAGCTATTGACAGAATAAATCACACATTCCCCTTTTCATAGAACTGTTATAAAACTGCTATATATAGAATCTTTATAGTGTGGAAACAAGCCCTTTGGCCCAACAAGTCCACACCGACCCTATGAAGAGTAACCCACCTAGATCCATTCACCTACCCTGTACTTACCTGAGTAATGCATCTAACCTACACACCCCTGAACATCGTAGCAATTTAGCGTGGCCAATTCACCTGACCTGCACAACTTTAAATTGTGGGAGGAAACTGGAGCAACCAGAGGAAACCCACGCAGACACGGGGAGAATGTGCAAACTCCACACAGACAGTTGCCCAAAGTTGGAATCGAATCTGGGTCCTGGGCATTGTCAGGCAGCAGTGCTAACCACTGAGCCATCGAGCCACCCCATCATATAGGCAATACACATACACTCATGTGTCTGTATAAGAATAATAAATTAATGCAATATAATGAAAATAATTTTATGCAAAGATCAGATGAAAACAGGCCACTCCAGTTATCTGACTTTTGCAAGATTGTCTTTTCTTGTTATAATCCTTGATTATGCATCATTTCCTGAAGTAAAGACACTAGACTGATGTCATGGAGCATGTTCAGGTCTTTACATAATAATTAGTCACAAGAATTATGCAATTGAGTGGTTTTACAGAGTTGTCTACTCTCAACAGTAACTTTAAAAATTATTGGATCTGTAATTCCACATTTCATTGATGGCAGAAACAGGGAACAGCATGAAATATACAAGCACAATCACTAATTAACTTGGTCATTTAAACTCTGTGCAGGGGACAAATGGACCCAGTTTTCACTAATTGGTGTGCTATCTACTACCTGATGATGGAAATGGAAATGTTTTTGAAAGGTAAATGTGCATGTACAACTGTTAAGCTAACAAGTTATTGAAAGTTGATGCGCAGGAGGCTGGAAGAGCATAGCAAGCCAGGCAGCATCAGGAGGTGGAGAAGTTATTGTTTCAGGTGTAACCCTTCTTCGGTTATTGAAAGGCCCCGACTTTCCAAATTCAAAACAAAAACCTACTTGCTTTTGCTGTCAGATTAAATTAAAACCTATGCTTGCAGTCTCAACAGATGGGTTGGCAAACCCAAACTGCTGCCATTATGGATAGTAAAACAGGGACTGCTGGAAAACCTTAGCAGGTCTGGCAGCATCTGTGGAGAGCAAGCAGAGTTAACGCTTCAGGTCCAGTGACTCTGCCTCAGAATGCTGCTTCTTTCTCTCCACAGATACTGCCAGAACAGCTGAGTTTGTCCCGCAATTTCTGTTTAGATTTTTAATTTCCCAGTATCTGTGGTTCTTTGCTTTTTTTCACTGTCATTGTAGTGTTATTACTGTTTGACTGCTTTCCAGAACTTAGCATTATCATGGGCGGGGTGCTGTAAGCTCACAATTTGACTAGCAGCTCAAAGAGGTTATTAAAGGATTAGATGTCTTTAATGTAACATAATGAATATAAATGCTTGGTTTTATAATGGATGAAATGCTTAGGGGATTTAACTACTTGGAATGGGCTTTCATTTTTTTTTAATATACTGAACAATTTAATAGCTATTTAGAATTTGATTTTGTTTCATTTCAACATGCTTCATAAGCTCCTTGTATTGTGTGAGTTGAGATGAAAAGTGTAATGGCAAAGGGTGGTATGTAGGGCATATGAGTTGGATGAGCAGTATGGGTTGATGAGATTTGCCATAAACATGGCACAGGTGTATTTTAAGGGATGAAGTTTGAGGGATTAAGGGCTTACAATTTAATAACACAACAGAGACAAAGTCTTAGATGACCAAGATCTTTTAAGCAGCCTGACTCGGTAGCCCATGTGAAGAATCGAATTTTGTCATTCCGTAAAAGTGAAAGGTTCATGCCAATCAGGCAAATTCACACTAGTGCAGTCAGCATTAACATATGAGCTGTACTCAAAGGAAATAGCAGTTTTATTTGATTATGTTTTCATGAAATAATTGTTAAAGGACCTCCATCTTTCTGAAAGCTCATGTGGTAAATGTGCTTTATTTTTAAAATATATATGATTAAAGTGACATCATTATGTCAAAACACAGTAGAAAGAAGTTGAAGAAAATTTTATTTTTGTTTTGAAATAACTCATTGCTTAACCAGGAGCTGGAAGCCCTGGTTTTGATGCCACTGACACCTGTTCATAGTTTCTCCCTCAGATCATCATTTGTCAGTTTTGGTTGCATAATCTCAGCCCCAAGGACCAAGCATCTCAGACTCATCATCTGCAGGAGTTCCTCAGACTAAAGTCCTGTAACGTTCAAGACTATCCAATCATCTTCAACTGCTTCATCAATGACTTTATGTTCATCGTAAGGGCAATTCATTGATTAGTGCACAATGTTTAGTACCATTCACAATTCCTCATAGTGAAGCAGCTCTTTTGCATATGCAATAAGCCCTGGACAACATCTAGCCTTGGGCTGTAAATGGCCAATAACATTGAGCCAGTCAAAGACCATTTCCAACAAGAAAATTGAACTACCGCCCCAAGGTGTTCACTTATATTACCACATTCTGCACTCTCAACATCCTGAAAATTACACTCAACAAAACAAAACTAAAGAACTGCAGGTGCTGGAAATCTGAAACAAAAACAGGAATTGCTGGAAAATCACAGCAATTCTGGCAGCATCTGTGGAGAGAAGTCAAAGTTAGCATTTTAAGTTTTGTTCTGAAGGGTCACTGGACCCGAAGCATTATCTCTGATTTCTCTCCCCAGATGGGACCAAACCTGCTAAGACTTTCTAGCAATTTTAGTTTTTGTTTGAGGATTACTATTCTCCAGAAACTGAACTGGAACGGCTACAAAATACAATGCCTACAACAGAAGTTCACAAATTGTGACTTCTCCTGCAAGTCATACTATCTCCAAGACACAAGTCAGGAGTGCAATGGAATACTCTCTACTTCCCTAGATGAGTGCATCCTTTAATAATATTCAAGAGTCTTGGCACCGTCCATGATAGAATCTGCTTGACTGGGACCCCCATCTGTCAGTCTCAACATTACTTCGTTCACCACTGAAGCACACATGCTACCATGTGCACTATCTAAAAGATACATTGTAAGAACGAACCAAGTTCTTTTAGGAGTACCCTTAAAACCCGTGACCTCTACCACCTCGAAGGAGAAGAGCAGCGAATAAATAGGAACGGCACCGCCTGCAGCTTTCCCTCCAAACCCCATCATGATTTATAACTATATTGCTGGTTTATCACTGGGTCAAATTCCAGTGGTTCCTTTCCTAATAGCCCTATGGATGTTCCTACACCCCAAGCAGCAGGAAGCTTATCCCCTTCTCCAGCAGCAACCTGGAATAGGCAATAAGACTTTTCCAGCCAGTAAAGCCCACATCCCATGAAAGAATTTAGAAGAGTTAACTGCAGCATCGAGCAGCACCTGAAATACCTAGCCAATGAACTGGAGGCTCTACTTCAGTTAAATATATTTAGCAGGGCGGCACGGAGGCACAGTGGTTAGCACTGCTGCCTCACAGCGCCAGAGACCCGGGTTCAATTCCCGCTTCAGGCGACTGACTGTGTGGAGTTTGCATGTTCTCCCCGTGTCTGCGTGGGTTTCCTCTGGGTGCTCCAGTTTCCTCCCACAATCCAAAAGATGTGCAGGTCAGGTGAATTGGCCATGCTAAATTGCCCGTAGTGTTAGGTAAGGGGTAAATATAGGGGTATGGGTGGGTTGCGCTTCGGCGGGGCGGTGTGGACTTGTTGGGCCGAAGGGCCTGTCTCCACACTGTAAGTAATCTAATCTAATCTAAATTTGTCTTATGTGGCAGAACTCTGAAAATATTTGCAGTCACTTGCTTACTTTACCTCTAGTGTTATTGAGGAGGAGATGAAAATTAAAAGGAAGTTATAAAGGAAGAATATAAATGCATACAGGAAAATTAGAACCAGAGTAGATGGTCCCAGTTGCAGAACCAGTACTGAGGTAGGCGTGATAAATTAATTTTGCAACTCTACGTCTATGCAACTGTACAGGACTGGAAACCTATGAACTCGGGAGAATTTGGCCAACAATGTAAGCTTTTCTGATATAATTATAAAGAAAATATATTTAGCAGTAGCTTAAAAAAAATTCATTTTGACCTCTAAAACAAAGTGAAAATGTATTTATGGTGTTCCTAATATAAAGGAAAAAAAATCTTAAAATTCAAAATAGAATCAATAATGGTAATTAAAATAAAATGCTGCAGACATTGAATTTCTGAAATAAAAACAGAAAATTAATGTTTCAAATCCAATTTGACACTTCTTTGTAACTGAGGTTAGTGGTGATAATGACTCAGAAATGGCAACCTTTGCTGAGATATTTATAAACATGGCTTGTCAAAGCGATAAAGAACTTTGGAGATATTAACTCATTAAAACGATATGACTAATTCCGTGCAGTTTATGATTCAGTCTTTATGGAACATCTGAAACACAATAATTTGGAAATAAGGAAGGGAAAAAGCAGGGTGATTTCACCTGTCCGTGCATTGTTCTCTGCAAAGTACTCAGGTGAACCATTTGGTTAAAGATAACAGCGATTGTTTTTAAGGAAATTAGGTAAAGGTTTAATCCGTATTAGTGTTTATGGTAAGGGAGAACGACTACATTCACTTACGTTCCTACCGCCAATGTAAGCACTGGTTCTGATCTCCGTGAAACCAACCTGGGTCTCTGATGTCGATTACTCCTATCAACAGGAACAAAGGCATGAAAACAAAATCTCAAGGAGACATATGTGATGCTCATCTCATTGGGTCCCAAAGGGAGAAATGAATGATAAGTAACAGATCTTAGTTTTTGAGGTTTAAATATTTAAAGGAGACTGCTGCCACTATTGGTGCCTTTTTCAAAAATATTTTAAAGTCCCAACAAATTAAATACAAAATTCCCATATGACCTATACTGCCAACTGCGGACAGCACATTGGCTCAGTGGTTAGCACTGCTGCCTCACAGCACCAGGAACTCAGGCTTGATTCCAACCTTAGGTGACTATCTGTTAGAATTTGCATGTTCTCCCTGTGTCTGCATGGGATTCCTCCCACAGTCCAAACATGTGCAGTTTAGGTGGATTGGCCAAGGTAAATTGCCCATAGTTTCCAGGCATGTGCAGGCTATGTGGATTAGCTATGGTAAATGTGGGATTACAGGGATAGGATTGGGTTCTGGGTGGGATGCTCTTCAGAGGTTCAGTGTGAACCAGATGGGTTGAATGCCTGCTTCCATACTGTAGGAATTCCATTTGTCCTCTTAGATTTGATGCAACTTACCTTAAATTTTGCTTTACCTTGTTTTGTTCATGTGTTGTTCAATGTGCATTATTGCCCCAAATGGGTTGTTTTTCATTGTGATATACAGCTAATTTGTGATGCAGAATGATGCCAACAATGTGGGTTCCACTGCTGCACTGGCTGAGGATACCTTAAAGGACTCTTCTTCTCAACCTCTCCCTTCACCAGAGGTGTGGTGACCTTTAGGTTAAATCACCACCAGTCGTGTCTCTGTCTCTAATGAGAGAGCACTGCTATGATCTGGCAAGACTATGGCAACTTTACCTTTTTTCCATTTGAAAATTAACCTTTTTTAACCTGCTTTCATATAATCTATAAACTGTAATCATTCGTTTGGAAATCTCTTGAATATTAGACTAATCAAGTAATATTGGCAAAAGTATTGAATAGGTAGTTACATTACTCTGTTCATCAGATTGCATTACAAAAATATCATTGCTCATGCATTCAATATTGGTTCACTTTCAATAATAATTTCTTGCTGATCACCTATGTGTCGATGTGTACACTTATGTGTATCACCATTAAGTTGTTGTTATCAGTTATTTTTTCTTCATTAAATTTTTGTTAATATTGTGAATGCAAACAAACCTGACAATTTGAGGATCTGACTTAATGCAAACCTACGTAACTGAACTGCATGGTAGGGATGACTTAACAAAGATTGCAAACCTATCGTGCCATTTGATCAGTTCCTTCATGCTCTACTGCTTGGCTTGTGTAATTGGTCTTTGGCAGTGCTAAAGAAAATGTCAAAATATTTACAATTTAAATAAAGATATTCAGAAAAAGAAATCAACAATAATTACATATTCAAGACTTTTTGATGATTTGATTTGGAAAGGAACATTTAAAATGCCTTATTTGTAAAATGCTTCAGAATTAACCTTGCAAACAATGAACACAAGCTTGCAAAACACTACTGTACTAGTGCAAACAAAAATCAAAATGATCAGTAAGCTTTGTTGGAAAGGAAGCATGGTTAGGAAAAAGAGATCACATCCAGAGTGAGACACAGCCCAAGTGAGTATATAGTTCAGAGAATTTGCAGGCAGCATGGGAATTTGGTGTAGAGGTGCTTTTTTCTTGACTCCTACGTCATTGGATTTTTTAAACTTGATAAACTGAAGCCAAGGATCAGGGGCCCAGCACAAAAGAGTGACATCACAAGTAAACAGGTAAATGCAGGTAAATTGCTGGAAAAGCTCAGCAAGTCTGGCAGGTCCGTCCAGTTTCCATTTCTAAAGGTCACTCCAGCCAAAACTCTGATTTCTCTCCACAGATGCTGTCAGACTTGCTGAATATTTCCAGCAATTTGTTTTTGTTTCTGATTTTTAGAAATCACAGTTCTTTCAGCTTTTAAATACAGGTAAGCTCATTAGTTGGTGATAGCTATTGACTTGACTATTACGGGCTACTTTCTGATTTAATGTGCATAGGGGAAATAAGTACAAGCTACAAACTAAAAGAATAGTAGGATTTAAAAAAAAATCAAGTTAAAAACTAAGTTATTGAAATAGAGATGCCTGACCAAGCCATGTATTGTACCTGCATGATGTAGGATTTGGTGGATCCTATGCAGTGACCACATCTGGAGAAAGTGGTGGTTGCTTGAAGAACTCTGGCTCAGAGTTGTTGAGCTGGAATCTGAGCTTTGAACACCGCGACACATCAGGGAGGTAGAGAGTTACCTGGACACTGTTTCAGGATGCAGTCACATCCCTTAGATTAACTATCTCAAATTCAGGCAGTGGTTAGAGACAGGAGGCTGTGACTATGAGTGAGGCAAGTATCAGGATCCAGGGGGTAGCACTGAAGGAGCCTCAGTCCTTGAGCCTGTGTAATAGGTTTGAAATTCTTGCTCCCTGTGTGGATGAGAGTGGGGGCTGTCGGGAGGATGGACAAACTGATGGTAGCACTGTGGTACAAGGAACTATTTAAGGGCAGGGAGGAAAGAGAAAGGTAGTTGTAGTTGGGGATAGTATTATCAGGGGAATAAACACTATTCTCTGTGGCTGGGGTCGACAGTCCCAAAGGTTGTGTTGCTTGTCTGGTGCCCGGGTTTAGGATCTCTCATCTGGGCCACAGAGGAACTTGGAGTGGAAGGGAAAAGATCCACTTGTCATGGTCCACTGAAGTACCACATAAGAAAGAGGGAAGACATTCGGCTGAAGGACTATGAGCAGCTAGGGGCTAAATTAAAAAGCAGAACCTAAAAGGTGTTAACCTCTGGATTACTACCTGAGATACAAGCTAATTGGCACAGGGTCAACAAGATTAAAGAGATAAAGGCACGGCTCAAAGATTGGTGTGGGAGAAACAGGTTCGAATTTTTAAGAGATTGGCATCAATACTGGAGAAGGAGGGAGCTATTCAATGGAATGGGCTCGATCTGAATCATGCTGCGACCAGGGTCCTGGTGAATCACATAACTGAGGCTGTGAATAGGGCTTAAACTACATAGTGATTGGGGATGTTCAACTGCATGAAAGATTATGGAAAAAGTTAGATCGGTGGGTATGGCTCAGCAGAGGTTATTAACATTTTCAGAACAAGTAATAGAACAGAATACATGGAAATGGTCAGGAATCTAACTTCAAGCACAACTGATACGGGCTTTCTGATGAAGGGCTTTTGCCTGAAACGTCGATTTTCCTGCTCCTCGGATACTGCCTGACTTGCTGTGCTTTTCCAGCACCACTCTAATCTTGACAATTGATAGGGGGACAACTATGAGAAGGTGGGGCAGTTAACACAAGACTGAAGGTGTTTTACTTAAATGAACTCAGTATATGAAACAAGGTAAATGAGCTTGTAGTGCAGATTGAAATTGGCAGTAGGATGTAATGAGTATCTGTAGTGGCTGTTATGGGATCAGGGCTGGAAAATACCCAAGAATACACATCCTATCAAAAGGACAGGCGGCGGAGGGGGGGTTGCCTTGCCAATAGGCAATGAAACTGAATTGATAGCAAGAAGTGACATAGAATCAGAAGGTGTAGAATCTGTGTGGGTTGAATTGAGGAATCACAAAAGAAAAAGACCCTGATGGGAGCTATGTACAAGCCTCCCAGCAGTAGTCAGGATGTGGGGAAGAAAATCAAAATTGGGAGACAGAAAAGGCATGTAGGAAAGGCACTATTCCAATAACCGTGAGTGGTTTCAATATGCAGGCGGACCGGGAAAATCATGATGGCATCAGATCCCAGGAAAAGGAATTTATGAAATATCAACAAGATGGTATTTTTGGAATAGCGTATGGTAGAGGCAACAGGTAATTATGGATTTCATGATGTATAATGAGGCAGACTTGATTAGGGAGCTTCAGGTGAAGAAAATCCTGGGGTTAGTGACTGTAATACAATATAATTCACCCTGCAGTTTGAAAGGGAGAAGACTGGATCAGATGTCACAACATAACAATTGAGTAAAGGTAACTACAAAGCCATGAAGGAAATGCTGTCCAGAGTTGTTTTGGAAGAAGGGGAGCAGAGCAGGAAGACAATGGAGCAGCAATGGCAGGTGTTGATAGAGATCTCTATCTAATTTCTCTTCAAAACTGAAATTTTCCAGCCCAGGCAACATCCTGGTAAAACTCCACTGCACCCTCCCTGGTGCTATCACATCCCTCCTATAATGTGTACTTTATTCAATTCCAGCATAACCTCCCTGCTCTTAAACTATATGCTTGACTAATAAAGGCAACTATACCATGTAGCTTCTCAACAGCACTATCCACCTGTCCTGATGCATTAAGGGACATGCACACCAAAGCTCCTCTGATCCTCAGTGCTTCCCAGGGTCCTACAATTCATCTGTTGCCTCATTTGTCCTGTCAAAGTGCATTAATTCACATTTATCTGGACTGAATTCCATTTGTCACTGATCAGCACATTTGAGCAGCTACATTCTCTTGTTGTTGAAGGCTATCCTCCTTCCTATTTACCGTACCACCAATTTTTGCAACGTCTGCAAACTTACTGATAAACCCTCCAACATTTAAGTCTAAATAATTTATGGAAACAACAAACAGCAAGGGTCCCAGCACTTATTCCTGTGGGAGTCCAGACTTCCAATCTGAAAAACCTCAGTCATCACCTTCTTCTTTCTGCCATACAGTCAAATGTGGATCCAATTAGCCAGAATTCCTTGGAGACCATGGGGCCTAACCTGTCAGTCTCCCATGTAGGACCTTATCAAAAGCCTTGCTTAAGTCCAAGTAGGAGAAAGAGAGGACTGCAGATGCTGAAGATGAGCGTCAAAAAGTGTGGTGCTGGAAAAGCACAGCCGGTCAGGCAGCATCTGAGGAGCAGGGGAGTTGACGCTTTGGGCATAAGCTCTTCATCAGGAATCAGCCTGATTAGTCCAAGTAGTCCTCATCTGGTCACCTTGTAATTTGTCTGTTACTCTTCCAAACCCCAGAGAATAGAAGCCGAGCCTGTCCAATCTTTTCTAATAAGACAACCCACCCAGTCCAGGTATTAGCATTCTCTAAATTGCCTTCAAAACATTTGCATTCTTCCCTAAATAAGATGACCAACATTGTGCACCATATCTAGGCACAATCTTACTAAGGCCCCGTGTCACTGAAGAATATTCTTGTTTTTGTATTTAATTCCCCTTACAATAGATGATAACATTGTAACAGCTTTCCTAATAACTGGCTCTCCCAAGATGTTAACTTCTTGTGATGCATTCATGAGGATACTTAGCTTCTTCTGCATCTCAGAGCTCTGCAATCTCCCACCATTCAGATGACATGCCATCTTCAAGCCTAAATGGACTTTCTCATTTTCCCACACTGCATTCCATCTGCCATATTTTGCCCACTCACTTAATCTATTAATGTATTTTTGTAACCAGCCTGGACTGAATCTCTTTTGTTTTTTGGCTAAGTCCAAGTTGGAACATTTTGGGTAGTTTTTTTGTTGTGATGGCTGAGTCACTATGTGGATGTACCTACTAGAGAAGGTGCAAAACTTGACCTATTCTTGGGAAATAAGGCAGGGGAGATGACTGAGGTATCAGTGGGGGTGCACTTTGGGGCAAGCAACCATAATTTGATTCGTTTTAAAATACTGATGAAAAAGGATAGACCAGATCTAACAGGTGAAGTTCTAAATTGGAGGATGGCTAATTTTGACAGTATTAGACAAGAACTTTCAAAAGCTGATTGGGGGCAGAAATTCACAGTTAAGGGGACGGCTGGAAAATGGGAAGCTTCAGAAATGAGATAACGGGAGTCCAGAGAAAGTATATTCCTGTTAGGGTGAAAGGAAAGGCTGGTAGCTATAGGGAATGCTGGGTGACTAGAGAAATTGAGGGTTTGGTTTAGAAAAAGAAGGAAGCATATGTAAGGTATAGACAGGATATATCGAGAGACTCCTTAGAAGAGCATAAAGACAGTAGGAGTATATTTAAGAGAGAAATCATGAGGGTAAAAAGGGGACATGAGATAGCTTTGGTAAAAAGAGTTAAAAAGAATCCAAAGGGGTTTTACAAATACATTAAGGACAAAAGGGTAACTAGTGAGCAAATAGGGCACCTCAAAGATCAGCAAGGTGGCATTTGTGTGGAGCCGCAGGAGATGGGCGAGAAATTAAACAAGTTGCATCAGTGTTTACTGTGGAAGAGGACATGGAAGATATGGAATGGAGGGAAATAGATGGTGACATCTTGAAAAATGTCCATAATGCAGCGGAGGAAGTGCTGGATGTCTTGAAACGCATAAAGGTGGATAAATCCCCAGGACCTGATCAGGTATACCCTAGAACTCTATGGGAAGCTAGGGAAGTGATTGCTGGGCCCCTTGCTGAGATATCTGAATCACTGATAGTCACAGGTGAGGTGCGAAAGACTGGAGGTTAGCTAAGGTGGTACCATTATTTGAGAAAGGTGGTAAGGACAAGCCAGGGAACTATAGACTGGTGAGCCTGATGTCGGTGGTGGGCACGTTGTTGGGAGGAATCCTGAGGGACATGATGTACACGTATTTGAAAAGGCAAGGACTGATTCAGGATAGTCAACATGACTTTGTGCGTGGGAAATCATGTCTCACGAACTTGATTCAGATTTTTGAAAAAGTAACAAAGAGAATGTAACAATGAGGGCAGAGAAGTTTTCAACATTTATATAAATGATTTGATGAACATAGGAGGTATAGTTAGTAAGTTTGCAGATGACACCAAAATTGGAAGTGTAGTGGGCAGCGAAGAAGGTTACCTCAGAATACAATTGGTTCTTGATGAGATGGGCCAGTGGGCTGAGGAGTGGCATATGGAGTTTAATTTAGATAAGTGCAAGGTGCTGCATTGTGGGAAAGCAAATCTTAGTAGGACTAAGATTTATACACTTAATGGTAAGGTCCTGGGGGGGTTGCTGAACAAAAAGCCCTTGGAGTGCAGGTTCATAGCTCCCTGAAAGAAGAGTCACAGGTAGATAGGATAGTGAGAAAGGCACTTGGCATGCTTTCCTTTATTGGTCAGAGCATTGAGTACAGGACTTGGGAGATCATATTGCAGCTGTACAGGATGTTAATTAGGCCACCATTGGAATATTGCGTGCAATTCTGGTCTCCTTCCTAATGGAAGGATGTTGTGAAACTTGAAAGGGTTCAGAAAAGATTTACAAGGATGTTGCCAGGGTTGGAGGATTTGAGCTATAGTGAGAGGCTGAATAGGCTGAGGTTGTTTTCCCTGGAGCATCGGAGGCTGAGGGGTGAACTCATAGAGGTTTATAAAATCATGAGGGGCATGCATAGGATAAACAGACAAAGTTTTTTCCCTGGGGTTGGGAGTCCAGAACTAGAGCGCACAGGTTTAGGGTGAGATGGGAAAGATATAAAGGGACCTAAGTGGCAACTTTTTCATGCAGAGGGTGGTGTGTGTATGAAATGAGCTGCCAGAGGAAGTGGTAGAGGCTAGTACAATTGCAACACTTAAAAGACATCTGGATGGGTATATCAATAGGAAGGGTTTGGAGGGATATGGACTAAGTGCTGGGAAATGGTCACTAAATTAGTTTGGGATATCTGGTCAGCATGGACGAGTTGGACCAAAAGGTCTGTTTCGGTGCTGTTCTCAGAATTGTTGCCCTGTCTTCTCAAATTTGCTCCATGAATCGCCTTCCCTACCCCCATGGCATCTGTCACATTCACTTCTGGCCCCACCTCAATACACGGCATTCCCAGAAGAACTCACCACTGCCCGGATATCCACCAAAACCCCAGCATCCCTTACATCTGCACCATTTTTAAGAGCTGGTTACCTGGATGAGCATTGGCATTCTGGAGCTGCCCTGCCCATTGACAAACAGAAGCTAAACACTTTGGAGAAGGGGGAGGATGACACCATGGTTCTCGGACAGGGATTAGGAGATGTTGCTACATCTTTCATGTACCCTTTGATCCCTTTAGCCCAAAGAACGAGATCTCACTCAAACCCCAGTTTCTGTAGTGAGAATTCCATATGCTCACCACTCTCTGGGTGAAGGAATTTCTCTCTTCTCCTTCCTAAATTGCATACCCTGTAACCTGAGACTGTGACCTCTGGTTCTGGGCTCATACAGCACATCCTTCCTATGTTTACCATGACTAGTCCCATGAGAATGTTAACGGTTTCTATGAGACTCCCCCCTCATTCTTCTAAACATCAGTCACTGCATTTCTTCCCAATCTAGTCTCCCTTCATAGATCAGTCCTGGCTTCCCAGGAATCAGTCCAGTAAAACATCATTGCATTACCTCCATTGCCAGAACTCCCTTCCACAGATAACAAGACCGAAACTGCACAATATATTTCAGCTATAGTTTCAGCAAGGCCCTGTAGAATTGCAGCAAGATATCCCTGTTCCTGTACTCAAACCCACTTG
This sequence comes from Chiloscyllium plagiosum, assembly GCF_004010195.1. Taxonomy (NCBI): domain Eukaryota; kingdom Metazoa; phylum Chordata; class Chondrichthyes; order Orectolobiformes; family Hemiscylliidae; genus Chiloscyllium; species Chiloscyllium plagiosum. The sequence continues at coordinate 72,159,389 of NC_057710.1, forward strand.
CTCTGAAGGCCAACACACCACTTCCCTTCATTAACCACCTGCTGCACCTGCATGCTTACTTTCAGTGCTGATGGATAAGAACGCCCAGGTCTCAATACACCTCCCCATTTCTCAATCTATTGCCACTGACATGATAATCTGTCTTCCTGTTTTTGCTACTAAATGGATAACCTCACACCTATCTACATTGTTCCATATCTGCCATGCATTTGCCCACTCACTTGTCCAAATCACACTTAAGCATCTCTGCATCATTCTCACAGCTTGCCCTCCCACCAGTTTTGTGTTGTCTGCAAACTTGGAGATATTATTCATTTAAATCATATGTATACATTGTGAATCATTACTGAATTTTGATTAGGATCAAAGTACAGCATTGTGCACAGTTCGGATCCCACACTTTTCAAAAGATGCAATAAATCTTGAGGGGATGAAGAGAAGGTTAACAATACACAGGATTTTAGCTCGGAGAGTAAATTAGAGAAGTTGGGGTTATTGTATTTAGCACAAAGGAAATTGGAGAGAAATTTGAAATTGTGTTCAACTAAAAATGCACAAACTGGGATTGTTCAGTTTCTACTTGTCCAGTATTTTAAAGATTAAAGAATTAAAGTAGGAACGTTAAAGAGTTAATAAATTGAAAGCCATGATTCAGCGACATAGTGGCTCAATGGTTAGCACTGCTGCCTCACAGTGCCAGGGACTCGGATTTGATTCCATTTTTGGGTGACTGTCTGTGTGGAGTTTGCACATTCTCCCTGTGTCTGCATGGGTTTCCTCCCACAATCCAAACATGTGCAAGTTAGGTGAAACCAAAAGAGAAAATGCTGGAAAATCTCAGCAGGTCTGGCAGCATCTGTAAGGAGAGAAAAGAGCTGACGTTTCGAGTCGAACTGACCCTTTGTCAAAGCTGTCAAAGCTGAGCTTTGACAAAGGGTCAGTTAGACGCGAAACGTCAGCTCTTTTCTCTCCTTACAGATGCTACCAGACCTGCTGAGATTTTCAAGCATTTTCTCTTTTGGTTTCAGATTCCAACATCCGCAGTAATTTGCTTTTACGCAGGTTAGGTGAATTGGCCATGCTAAATTGCCCACAGTGTTCAGGAATGTGTAGTTTAGATGTGTTAGGCAGGGGTAAATTTGGGTTAATGGGGTAGGGGAATGGATCTCGGTGGGTTCACAGGCTCAAAAGAGGTCAAATGGCTTATCTCTGTTCTTATGTACTCGAAAAGTGGCAGCCCTGCTCTGAAAACTCTTTATCGGAAGTGTTAATTTATCTTTTCCCTGCGTAGAAACTGACAGATATATGTGTATTCTTTATTGCAATAGTTAGTTGGCTTTGCTATGGTTGAAAGTTTGAGAAAGTGAGGACTGCAGTTGCTGGAGATCAGAGTCGAGAGTGTGGTGCTGGAAAAACACAGCAGGTCAGGCAGCATCCGAGGAGCAGGAGAATTGATGTTTCAGGAAAAAGCACTTCATCCTAATGAAGAGCTCATGCCCAAAACATCGATTCTCCTGCTCCTTGGATGCTGCTTGACCTGCTGTGCTTTTTCAGCACGACACTTTTCGATTACAGCTGAGAGTTGTTAGGTACATCAGTTCAGCTAAATATGGCACAAATCCACAATAACTATGCTTTCTAAGCTAAAGAATAAGACATTGATCAGTAAATGCAATAAGTATATATTCCTTTGTATGGTACCAACCAGATATACATTGCCTGAATATGCCAATAACAACAGATCAAATAGTCTGCTTGATATCTCCATTGGGAATAGTGTCTAAAGATGTAGAAAATGGAAGTCACTGACAATTTTAATCAGAGAGATTGCAGGGACATCAGTGTTCTTGTAATATTTAAGAGCATATCAATAATACTCTACTAAGACTTGAAATCAAGTTATTCATTGATTTATTTACTAATTTTATTCCAAACAATTTAACATCTGTTGAAATTCCAGGAAAAAGAATTTCATATGAACAGATATATGCTAATATTCAAATAATGCTTGGATATTACAGGGCACGAACCATTGTTGGATGTTCCAGGGTTTAGATGTTGCAAAAGGAATTGGGGTGTGGAGGTGGGGGTGGGGGGGAGGTGGTAAACAAGGTGAGGAGTGGCATTGCTAATCAGGTATAGTATCACAGCTGCAGAAAGGGAGGTCATTAAAGAGGGTTTGTCTACAGAGTCAGTATGAATGTAAGTCAGAAACAGGAAAGGAGCAGTCACTTTATTGGGAGTTTACTATAGACACCCCAAGAGCAACAGAGACACGGAGGAGCAGATTGGGACACAGATTTTGGAAAGGTGCAGAAGTAACAGGGTTGTTGTCATGGGTGTCTTCAACCTCCCTAATATTGATTAGAACCTCTTTCGTGCAAATAATTTGGATGCAGCTGATTTTGTCAAGTGTGTTCAGGAAGGATTCCTGACTGTCCCCATGACTTGTCCTATCTGCCTATCTTCCTTTCCACCTATCTACTCCACCCTCCTCTCTGACCTATCACCTTCATCCCCACCCCCATTCACCTATTGTACTCTATGCTACTTTCTCCCCACACCCACCCTCCTCTCAGTTATCTCTCCACTCTGCAGGCACCCTGCCTGCTTTTGCCCGAAACATCGATTTTCTTGCTCCTCGGATGCTGCCTGAACTGCTGTGCTTTTCCAGCACCACTCTAATCCAGAATCAATATGTAGATGAGCCATCTAAACAGGAGGTCATATTGGATTTGGTGCTTGGCAACAAACCAGGTCAGATGTCAGATCTCTCAGTGGTTGAGCATTTCAGTGATAGTGATCCCAACTCCCTGACTTTTACTATTGTCATGGAAAGAAAGACAGGAGCAGAAGGTATGAGAAGGTATTCAGTTGGGGGAGGGAAATTACTATGCTATTAGGCAGGAACTACCAAGCATAAATTGGAAGCAGATATTCTCAGGGAAATGAATATTAGAAATGTGTAGGTTTTTTAGGGAGCACTTGCTGCAGGTGCTGGATAGGGTTGTCCCACTGAGGCAAGGAAGGGATGGTAGCATGAAGGAACCTTGGATGACAAGAGATGTGGAACATCTACTCAAGAGGAAGGAGGAAGGCTTACTTAAGATTGAGGAAGCAAGGATCAGACAGGGATCTTGAGGGATACAAGGTAGCCAGGAAGAATGGACTTAGGAGAGCAAGGAGGGGGCATTCGTGGGTAAGATTAAGGAAAGCCCAAGGCATTCTACACTTATGTGAGGAACGAGAGGTTGGCCAGAACAGTAGGGCCGATCAGGGATAGTGGAGGGAATTTGTGCCTGGAGTCAGAGATGTTTAATGGATATATTCCTTCAGAATTCACTAATGAGAGAGATCTTGTCATTTGTGAGGACAGTGTCAAACAGGCTGATATGCTCGAGTAGGTTGATGTTAAGAAGGAAGACATGCTGGAAATTTGCAAAAACGTGAGGATAGATAAGTCCCCTGGACTAGACCAGATATACCCAAGGTTACGACAGGAAGCGAGGGAAGAGATTGCTTCGTCTTTGGCAATGATCTTTGTGTCCTCACTGTCCACTGGAGTAGTGCCAGATGATTGGAGGGTGCCAAATGTTATTTCCTTGTTCAAGAAAAGGAATAGGGATAACCCTGGGAATTACAGACCAGTTAGTCTTACGTTGGTGGTGGGACAATTATTGAAGAGGAGTCTAAGAGACAGGATTTATGATTATTTGGAAAAGCATAATTTGATTAGAGATAGTCAGCATGGCTTTGTGAGGGGCAGGCCATGCCTCACAAATCTTACTGAATTCTTTGAGGATGTGACAAAACACATTGATGAAGGTAGAGCAATGGATGTGGTGTACATGGATTTTAGCAAGGCATTTGATAAAGTTCCTCATTGTAGGCTCATTCAGAAAGTAAGGAGGCACGGAATGTAGGGAAATTTGGCAGTCTGAATATAAAATTGGCTTGCCCATAGAAGACAGAGGGTGGTAGTAGATGGAAAGTATTCAGCCTGGAGCTCGATGACTAGTGGTGTTCTGCAGGGATTTGTTCTGGGACCTCTGCTCTTTGTGATTTTTATAAATGACTCGGATGAGAAAGTGGAAGGGTGGGTTAGTAATTTTGCCGATGACACAAAGGTTGGTGGAGTGTGGATAGTGTGGAGGGCTGTTGTAGGTTGCAATGGGACATTGCAACCTACAACAGGATAGGATGTAGAGCTGGGCTGAGAAGTGGCAGATGGAGTTCAACCTGGAAAAGTGTGAAGTCATTCAGTTTGGAAGGCTGCATTTGAATACAGACAGGGTTAAAGGCAGGATTCTTGGCAGTGTGGAAGAACAGAGAGAGCTTGGGGTCCATGTCCATAGATCCCTCAAAGTTGCCACCTAAGTTGATAGGATTTTTAATAAGGTATATGGTGTGTTGGCTGTCATTAGCAGGGGGAATTGAGATTAAGAGCTGTGAGGTTATGCTGCAGCTCTATAAAACCCTGGTTACACCAGACTTGGAATATTGTTTTCGGTTCTGGTCACTTCATAATAGGAAGGATGTGGAAGTTTTTGAGAGAATGCAGAGGAGATTTACCAGGATGCTGCCTGGATGGAGGGCATGTTTAATGAAGAAAGATTGAGGGAACTAGGGCTTTCCTCATTGGACTGAAGAAGCACAAGATGTGACTTGATAGAGGTGTACAAGATGATGAGAGGCAGAGATAGAGTGTTTAGTCAGAGATTGAGTGGATAGCCAGAACCTTACTGTGAATCCTCTTGCAAGGATGCCTACCTTGAAGAGTTTCTCCTCCTCTCTCCACAAGAATCTCAGTGAATCTCTCTCTCACCGCAACCCCCATGTCATCTCCTCTGCCCTGAAGCTCTTCAACCTCTGTGACCTATCATCTTCATCCCCACCCCCATCCACATACTGTACTCGTTGCTACCTTCTCCCCAGCCCCACCCCCTCCCATTTATCTCTCCACTCTGGAGGCTCCCTGCCTTCAGTCCTGATGAAGGGCTTTTGCCCGAAACATAGATTTTCCTACTCCTTGGAAGCTGCCTGACCGCTGTGCTTTTCCAGCACCACTCTAATCTAGATATGGGTGATAGTAAAATGTACGGTATGTAGGTTAGTTTGATCTTAGAGGAGGATAAAAGATCGGCACAACATAGAGGGCTGAAGGGCCTGTACTGTGATGTACTGTTCTATGTTAATGCAATTCCAAGCCACTTAATGAGGAAAAATGAAGGAGGAATTACTTGAGCCCTGACTCTGCTGCACAATGGACATGAAATACTCAATTTGATTCTGGGGGGCAAAAACAGAAGCTTTTTTTTATCTTGAGTTATGATATCCATAACTATTGATATGCACACAGGACTGATTTTACATAAATCTTATTTGAAATTAGTCATGTTTTGGTAGTCATGTTGGAATTTTACAGGCTACAGTGACAAGCATCAGTCCATGTGCCTAATTAAAGTGACCGAGATTGAGTCTTGTTGAGGTGTTGGGATCCCACCTGCCAACTGGAAAGAAGGCAGAAAGATCCATGCAGATTTTTATTGGGAAGATCTGTCAAACAGCAAACTACAAGGCCACAGGTGGGACTTCCCTCCAAAATCAAGGCTCAAGGGCTAAAATCCTGTCGACTGAGACTTGCTGGCCAGTCAGTGGCTGACTGCTCTCGTCTTCAGCAATGCTACAGGGAGCTCATCGCTGCACAATTTCTGGAGGACACAAAGCCACAGGTATGTAATTTGGCAGCAAATTTGTGGGATGGGGCTTGCAAGGAAGAGGGAACAGGGTGGTCAGCAGTTAGGGTAGGAAAAGAGCTCCTGCTTTTGTGGTCCATTTCTTCATTCAAAGAGTGAGAGTCTTGCATGAAGGGACACACCTCTGGAGGTGATAAGCTGACTGCACGGTTTCAGCTGCCATGGCAGGGCAGGGCAGGGCAGTTGGATGAGGCTCTTAAATGATCATTATTTGACCATTTAAAGGGCATCTGGTGGTGCTAAGTTTCAAGATTGACCACAGCCCTTGCCACCCAGAAATGATTCAGGTAGAGGTGGGAAGGTGGCCAGCTTCCGGTCTCTGACCATTCTGCCTAAATAACTGCCTTTCCTACTTCCAAGCTTTCTGCACCAGTCAGTGCAGAAAATTCCACCCACAGAGCCTGAAGCATATAGTTCAAGGATGGCTCAAACTGGTGACGGAAAGATTTACCTGCTAGCAGTAAGGGTCCTATATGAAATTAATCTAACATCTGGTGAGCATTATGCCACAGCATGAAGCTGTTTCTAATTTTACATCCACAACTGGGTAGCATAATTAAAGGTAAGTTCACCCCACGGAAGTGGATTTCTTTCTGCTAGGTTCTCCACAGGCCATTGAAGAGCTAAGATGAATGCAACTGTGAGCCTAATAAACAAAATGTTTGCTAGTAACTTTAATCAATGTGAGAAAGCATTAATTATTTTTCCAAGAATTTAGTGCAAAAGATTTCGGTTTTATTAAATCTGTGTGGTGTCGTTCTGATTTTCCTCAGGCACTCAGGGCTTTGCTGTAATTATGTTTACAAATGGCCTATGATTTAGAAAAAGGGGTGGGTGGGAGGTCTTGATCCTTTTACACAGGCATCTACACTTACAGAGCAGGAAATCTAAAAATTCAGTGTTCTGCAAGGAACAGATGTAATTATACTTCTGCTTTCAAATGGCCTCATTAATGGATTAGTATTTTACTCACCATCTTGTCTGGCATTTGCAACAGTTACATTCCAAAACCATTGATAGGTGTCAACTCAAACTCATTTGGTATTCCAAAGTGAATTTCATCCATGTTATCAAATCAATAGCTTTGTTTGGGGAAAAAATCAGTGAACATGTAAATGGGAAAGGTTCAACAAAATTGGATCTCTAGGTTTAAAATAAACACTCAAAAGGCATCTTAAGTTTTTTTTTATTGTTTAAAAAAAACCCTCAGCAAGACACGTTATATTACTGCTGATTGAATAAAAAACCAACGACCTATTTGAATTCTTGCAACAGAGCTTTTATATGAAAAAAGTCAACAATGTTATTCAACCAGATTTTAAGCACTTCATAAAATAATACCTTATTGATCAAACAAAGTACATTCACTTAAAGCTGCAAATGTAACAAAACATTTTTCTCAGAAAAATCATTTCAAAGCAGAGGACAAATGAGATATAAATCTTTGATGTTTGACATTTGCGTTTTCAAGATTTAAATTTTGGAATGGGCACTAAAATGAAATTATTAATCATCAGTAAATTTGGTTTCTACTTATGTCCTTTTGGTTTTGAATATAGCACAAATAAAATGTCACCCAACTGAGAACTTTCAACATTTTGCAGCCTTAATTATTGGAGCAGAAGCTCTGGTAAGAAATAATCACATCACATGCAGAATAAGAGATCCATCACAAACATCATTAAATCTTGGAGGCACACATGAGCAGACCAGAGGAATAAATCAGGCAGAGTTCCATTTGTAAATCACTTACAAAGGAGTCAAACCTGTAGGCCAGCAACGCAGAGTTTCAGCTGGAGGACGATGGGACTCCCTGATGCATTCCAACATTTCAAATCATAGAAAACAAGTTACATATGTTTACACAGTGTAGCACTGGTACAAGGTATACATTAAAATCTCAATGTTACACTATTTCGTGCCAGTGAACTTCTGTTTTACCCTTGTCCAAGAAATTCTAAAACATTTTAGTAAACTGTGTTCAAACTGTATGATATATCAAAACTATTCTTTATGGTGTATAAACTCAGTGAATCTACCTACATCACCCATGAACAAACAATATTAATGCCTGAAGACAAATGTTGAGATGACTGAGAAATATAGTCTGCAGACAGATAATTTTTTGAGCTTGCTGACATTTAATAAAACATGCAAATTATTTCCTTATTGGATTTGAACCTTGAGACATGAAAGGCACATTTCAAAAAGCTTACCGAAAATTTGTCAATATAATTAAGTGCACCAATCATTTCAAATAATAAATTGTATTGAGATAGTCACTGTTAAAGGAGTCATTTAAGCAAGGGGTTCTGATGAAATTAAAAGCATTGGAATAAGTCACGAGAAAGCATCAACATAAAAAGTGAGAGTTACAATCACAAGCACTGCTGAAAATCAAGTATGGCAATTTGAAAATAATACTCAAAGATGTACGGTCTACAATTGTGAAATTATAAACTGACCGCAGAGATTAAGTACTGAATGAATATTATTGATATTTGTAAGTATATTCCACATTGAGAGGTTTCCACACAAATTAGGAGGGTAAATATCTGTTTCCTGCAGCAGCTTGCAATGTAATAATGTGTTTATTTATAAGGGTAAAATTTGATGTTTATATACTGGGCTAGTTTTAAGTGTGAATTGGCTTAATTTTTCTGAAACAAGACAAAATGCTCTTAATTCAAGGTCAACAACTTGAATTGACAATCATCTTTGGCAAACCCTGTGTACATATTCTCTGAACAAGAAGCATTAAGTGTTTTTACACCCATTATCAATTATAACTATTCTTACATCCTCATTTCTATATTACATATTTAATTAGAATGTTCCTAATTCACGAAAGGGAAAAAAAATGAAGTGCCTTAAGTGCCAGTATTCTATATTTGATGAGCTGCAATTCTAAATTTGAATTGATTGATTTTATTTCCTTTATAAAAGTGCACTAAATGTGCAATGACCAGCATGGAATATGAACCTAAAGTATAAGCAGGTGTGTCAACAGGTGACAAGTGTGGCATCACAGATAATGTGATACAGGGACAGTGTTTCATCAGGGTTTATGATCCTACTATTAACTTCACAGAACAAATGCAACAATAATTATCTTAAAAACTATTACAAAGAAATACAGTGAAAGCTGGCAGCAGGTTTTCAGGATTAATCATTGGCCAAGATATTCTGATGGCCCGACAGCTGTTTGTGCACACCGAGTATTGTACAGGAATTCCAACATAGCAGTCTATGAGGGAATTGCTTGGGAAATTGAAATTCCGATGAGGAATTCTGCAGCATCTGGAACCTTCTTAGGGTTTTCAGGGAGTTCAGAAGGCCCCAACTAACTTAACAGTTACCTCCTGGAAAAGTCAAAGGGTTATAAGTCTATGCTAAAACAAAGGCAATTATTCAATTGTGTTAGGGGATTCTGTAGTCCGAGGTACAGACAGACATTTCTGTGGCCAGCAGAGAAAAAGCAGAATGGTGTGTTGTTTCCCTGGTGCCAG
>NC_057710.1:72172674-72235849 GCF_004010195.1 Chiloscyllium plagiosum
CTCACAAACTTGATTGAGTTTTTTGAATAAGTAACAAAGAGAATTGATGAGGGCAGAGCAGTAGATGTGATCTATATGGACTTCAGTAAGGCGTTCGTCAAGGTTCCCCATGGGAGACTGATTAGCAAGGTTAGATCTCATGGAATACAGGGACAACTAGCCATTTGGATTCAGAACTGGCTCATAGGTAGAAGACAGAGGGTGGTGGTGGAGGGTTGTTTTTCAGACTGGAGGCCTGTGACCAGTGGAGTGCCACAAGGATCGGTGCTGGGTCTTCTACTTTTTGTCATTTACATAAATGAATTGGATGCGAGCATAAGAGGTACAGTTAGTAAGTTGGCAGATGACAACAAAATTGAAGGTGTAGTGGACAGCGAAGAGGGCTACATCAGCTTAAAACAGAATCTTGACCAGATGGGCCAATGGGCTGAGAAGTGGCAGATGGAGTTTAATTCAGATAAATGCGAGGTGCTGCATTTTGGGAAAGCAAATCTTAGCAGAACTTATACACTTAATGGTAAGGTCCTAGGGAGTGTTGCTGAACAAAGAGACCTTGGAATGCAGGTTCATAGTTCCTTGAAAGTGGAGTCGCAGGTAGATAGTATAGTGAAGAAGTCGTTTGGTATGCTCTCCTTTATCGGTCAGAGTATTGAGTACAGGAGTTGGGAGGTCATGTTGTGACTGTACAGGACATTGGTTCGGCTACTGTTTTAATATTGCGTGCAATTCTGGTCTCCTTCCTATCGGAAAGATGTTGTGAAACTTGAAAGGGTTCAGAAAACATTTACAAGGATGTTGCCAGGGTTGGAGGATCTGAGCTACAGGGAGAGGCTGAACAGGCTGGGTCTGTTTTCCCTGGAGCGTTGGAGGCTGAGGGGTGACCTTATAGAGGTTTACAAAATTATGAGGGGCATGGATAGGATAAATAGACAAAGTCTTTTCCCTGGGGTCGGAGAGTGCAGAACTATAGGGCATAGGTTTAGGATGAAAGGGGAAAGATATAAAAGAGACCTAAGGGGCAACGTTTTCATGAAGAGGGTGGTATGTGTATAGAATGAGCTGCCAGAGGAAGTGGTGGAGGCTGGTACAATTGCAGCATTTAAGAGGCATTTGGATGGGTATATGAATAGGAAGGGTTTGGAGGGATATGGGACGGGTGCTGGCAGGTGGGACTAGATTGGGTTGGGATATCTGGTCGGTGTGGACGGGCTGGACCGAAGGGTCTGTTTCCATGCTGTACATCTCTATGACTATGACTCTATAACTAAGTCCCTAACCCGAACGTTAGCCCTGCTGTGACAGACCCACTCCAATCTAACACCTAATGAGAACCTGTTCTGAGGAAGGATCACTGGACCTGAAGTGGTAACTCTGATTTCTCTCCACAGATGCTGCAGATCTGCTGAGCTTTTCAAGCAACTTCTGTTTCTGTTTCAGATTTCGGACAGCTGCGGTTCTTTCAGTTTTCTATCATTTTCACAAGTGGGATGCTGCTTGATTGAGCAGTTTGATGGATAGCTCTAAGTGCTTATAGGATTTCCCAAGAGATTAACTGAAATAATTCCAATGTATTGAAAAGTTTTTTTGTTAAAATCAATGAGTTTTTTTTTTAAACTGTGATGTCACCAGTAGCCACATAATTTTATTGCATATTAATATTTCTCCTGAGCTTTGGTTATAGTGAATATGTACAGAGCTGTTATGGAGAGAACAGAGCAAATGGTGGGCATTGTCAGGGTTCTGGGTTGGCATGAGCTGACACATAAGTTGGCATAAGAGTTAGAAGGTGCTATGAGGGTGATTGAGAGGCTTTTGTTGACACATGATAATGAAGGGCCATGGGATTGCCAGATGGCGAGCTAGAGAATATGAGGAGTTATGGGATAAGGTAGAGAGGCATTGTTTAGCATGGATAGGGGAAAGTGTGTGTGTGTGTAGAATGTGTGATGAGGGGTCAGGGCTGCTTTTGAGTTCATTAGATTTTTAATATTTAGTTGTCTACATTTGCAGGTGCATGAAGACAGGCATTTGCCCAGCTAACTTCTGCCTCCACTACATCTCTCTGTAACACTTCCGTTGCAAACTGATAATCACATGAAGCTTGTCTGACTGAAGGGACAATAGATCAATCCTGCTTTAGAATCTTTATTTAACATCTTACACATACTTTTGATCAGGTTCAAAAAGATTTATTTCCCTTTTATAGTGAACTATAATCATCTGCAGGTCCATGGCTAAAGAAGGACTGTAATTGTTTTTTTGACTTTCCACTAAGAAGGACTGTAATTTATAACTTTCAACTTATTTGTTTATTTTTCTATTTTGCACCCAGGATTTCATACCTCGGTACCTTTCTACCGAAGATGGCACTGGGATAGTGACTTTGTAAACTTTTGACTGTACTCCTATATCTCTGACAATAAAACCTCATTCTAATTCTAACATCACATGCTTTCAGATCAATCATCCGAAGTATCTGAATGCCATATACTTGTAGATGAGAATTTGTTTGTTTTTATGTCTTCATAAATGTGTTTATTTATTCATCGGATGCGAATGTCATTGATAGCTTTTTTCCTGACAATCGACAATGGATTCCTGGTCATCATTAGACTTTTAATTCCAGATTTTTATTGAATTCAAACTTCAACATCTGCCATGGCAAGATTTGGACCCCAGGTTCCCCAAACTAAAAGCCAAAAGAACAGCAAATGCTGGAAATCAGAAACAACAACAGAAATTGCTGGAGAAACTCAGCAGGTCTGGCATCATCTGTGGAGAAAAGACAGAGATCATATTTGGGTCCAAGGACTTTTTTTTCAAAATTGATTTTTTCCGAGCAATTTTACAGGATCTAGTTAAATACCTTTAAGATGGAATGCAATTCAGGATTAATTTACTCAGAAAAACAAATTAATTTGACTTTACATTCACTTTTGGCTAATGACTATAAAACACATCACCACCCAAAGGCTATAGGACTGCAATGTCTGATAAAACAATTTTTCAGATAGCTGCTTCTGAATGAACCTTTACAAGCTGGTCATGTAACCAGAAAAAGAGAAAAGAAATGTGCTTGAATTAATAATGCCACAGGATATCCTGATGCAAAAATAATGGATTGGTTACTGCCCCTAGCATCTTCGAATAATCTCGTAGGTTTCCTCAAATAAACCATTGCTCTGAAATTATACATTCCCATTCTTGCATGAGATCCAAAATCTTGGGAATATATGTCATTATGTGAGTACCTTATAAATACATTTTAGGCAAAATTTCTTGTTTTCAAGAACTAACGTCACTCTCCAGGTGAAATATATTTTTCAGTTTAGTAACTTAATTTTGCCAGAAAGTCAGTTGGAACCGATCCAAAATTAAGATCTGAGTTAAATATGTAGGGATCTAAACTACTCTGAGCATTTTAATCAACGTCATTCATTGATGAAACATGAAGCAAATCTAAATTCTTTCTAAATGACATAAATGAGCTACGCTTTGTCAAGACCAAAGGGCTCGACTGAGCTTGGTAGGTCTTTGGCACACAGACTTTGTTATTCAATTCAAAATTTTTCCTTAGTTTTACTCTTCATTTCACGAATATCCACTTGAAAATGACCATAATATCCAGAATTGATTTATGCTAAATTTAAATAATATTTTTTAAAATAAATAAATAAAATATTACATTTTACAGGACATGAAACCAATACCAATTTATAATTTGTGACTGATTTCATGTTTTACTTCCACTACCTGAATAAAAGCCTAGCTATATAAAAAAACTCTGTGCCGTTTGGATCTTATATTTGTATACGGCACATTTTAGCCAAGTTTGAGAATCAATGTGACTTTTTTCATGTTTTGCACTCTGTTCCCACTACCTTTTCCCAGTACCAAAATTAGGAAGGGAACCAGTCACGATTGTGCACACGTGCTGCAATGTGTGCACTGCAGGGGAAAAAAAAAGATAAATTTGATCCACTACAAAGCACTTTCAGTTCAGTGTCTTGAACATATTTAATAAAATATATTTCAGCAAGAAATTTGCTGCTTCATTATTTTGCTGTAGCATAAAAGTTGCTACTACAGTTGAATTCTAACTGCATTTGTCGGATCTCTTTGTATGCTATTTTGTGGAGCTGTATCTATTTAAATAGTTAAACATCTCTCTTAAATCTGTAGACAGAGGTATGTCATATCTAAGTTTAAATATTGATCTGTTAGTACAACCAATATTCTTGGCTTGTATTAACAGAGTTAAATATACTTTGGGTTCTGAATGTTGACATTTCTTGGAAATATTTATTAAAATAAAAGCATTTATAAAATTCAAATAAATGCATTATTACTGTTATTTATATTACTTACTATAAATCAATGTTCATTGAGGCATGGCAGTACTACAGCTTGTTAACTCTGGTTTGGGTTTCAACCAACTTCATACAAAAATATATTGCTTCCATGAACTAACTCCTTGTCCTTTTCATTACTATATTTGGATGCACTGTATTATGAACATTTTTAATTGATCATCAGCTATTGCATTTATTACCTATCATTAATGGTCCATACATAAGTGAAGAGTCAATAATAGCAGTGTGGGTCTGAGGTATATATAGGCCTACTCAGATAAGGATGGCAAATTTTCTTCTCTTATGGTCATCAGTGAGTCCACAAGGTTTTGATGACAATTGGTAATGGTTTTGTGATCATTAGATCCTTTATTCAAAAAAGATTTTTAGTGAGTCCAAATTTTGCTATTTGCCATTTGGGGATGTGAACCCATACTTCACAGAACATTAACCACTGGGTTTTGGATTGCTAATCCAATTACATCATCACACAAACAATCCCCTCTCCTGCCCTTAATCTGTCTTTACGAATGTTTCTTATCATGTTTTCCAATGGCATTCTCGTGATCAGAATTGCTGTCATCTCTTATCAGTTGGATGATGCAGATATTTCTTCTGTTATTCGCATTTTACTTTCAGGTTGAGACGTGGCGTTGCCATGTGTCTTTCCAGGCCTTCTTTTCAATGACTAAACTATTGTTTATTCTGTTTTGCTGCCTGTGCTGAGTAATAGCTTAATTAATACCATCCTCATGTCTACTTCTAGATATAGTCACCTGTTGCAAGCTGCAATAGAGTCTTTCATGGTCAACTCCGACTTGATTCTTTCCCTTTTAATATGTTTTAATGTCTTTGTGTCTTTTTATACTTACCTCACAATCAAACCTATATTTCTAATCTGGTATTGTTGCTCTCAAGGACCATTTAATTAGACTATAGCTGATATGTGACCCAACTCCACAAACCTGCGTTTGCCTTATAACCTTTAGTATACCTGGTAAAATCTATCAAGCTCAGATTTGAAGTGAACAGTTGATCAATTGTCATTTGTGAACGAGACTTCAAAACCTCTCTTACCCTTTGCATGCAAAAGTGTTTCATAATTCACTCCTGACAGGTCAAGATTCAGGTCTGGATCTAATTCTTAAACCAGGATCCAGTTTTTTGGACTAAGTCCAAAAGCTGGTGAGTTTTGGATTTACCAATGCCCTTTGAAGATTGAAAAACCCAACAGGTCTTCCGACAACCAGCCAACTGATTGGTTACTAGTGGGCTTTCTAACTGATTTAGGACACTCTAGTAATAATTATATGAAAATAATGAGAATAATCAGAGGTCAGCAGCTCCAGAATTTGTCAATGTCATGGAGGAGGCTTTGTATGCACGGTACAAGAGAGCCCATGGAATCACAGGATGGAAAATTGCCCAAGGGAAAGAAAAGTGTTATTGGAGAGGGATCTCATGATGTGGATGATCACGGGGAGAGAGGTCGGGGGAGTCACAAACATATGTAACAGGGTGCTCTCAGTGGTCACTGCTTCCAATCATTTAATTGTGCATAGATTAGTGCAGATCAAAGGAACTTGCAAAACATCCCCCAACCCTTCAACAGACAACATACCTGACCAGTGGGCAGGCTGCCTCTTTCTTGTCCCGTTTGAAGGTGAAATAATTGCAGCCCAGACAGAAGGATGCTCCTAACCATTTAAGGGCCTCAATTAGAGGCAGGGCTGGAAAGTGGTGATTGGGCTTCTTGCCTAGAATTTAATTCGGGTAAAGGGGGTAAAGGTGGCAGGATTCCCAGCTGCTTCCATCCCACCAAATAAAGATCCCTTTACATCTTCAAACTGGCATATCTGGGCCCAGAAGACAGAATGGGACATTAGGCATGCCAGTTGTGTCAATGATTATACTTTAAACTGTCACTTTAATTTCAAGTTAGGATTTAGGGATACAAAGCATAGCAATTTAGTATTTCTACTTGAATTCAAGGGCTAGGTAAGTCACTTTGTCATGTTTTAGGAGGATATAGTCCATTTTAAGCCATTGGGTTGCAAGCTTTTCAAAGGTATAGAGTCATAGAGATGTACAGCACAGAAACAGACTCTTTGGTCCAACTCATCCATGCCGACCAGATATCCCAACCCAATCTAGTCCTACCTGCCAGCACCCGGCCCATATCCCTCCAAACCCTTCCTACTCATAAATCCATCCAAATGCCTCTTAAATGTTGCAATTGTACCAGCCTCCACCACATCCTCTGGCAGCTCATTCCATACACGTACCACCCTCTGCATGAAAAGTTGCTCCTTAGGTCTCTTTTATATCTTTCCCCTCTCACCCTAAACCTATGCCCTCTAGTTCTGGACTCCCTGACCCCAGGGAAAAGACCTTGTCTATTTACCTTATCCATGCCCATCCCTGAATCTCACTCACAAGCCAGGCATGAGAATCTAAATGAAGCTGGAAGTTTCATCTGGCTTTAACTCAATGAACCCTCACTGTCAAAGTTAGTTCAGGAATTGGAAGCTATCTGTGGGAAAAGGAAGAAAGCCACTGGAAGCTGGAATGGGAAAGGTTCCTAGAGCTTGAAGTATTCCCACAACATGGATATGGTTAAGTATAACCACAAAAATGGATTTTCAGTTATTTTACAAGTCAATTGGCTAATGTTTTCTGGAGTTTATTTCATAAATTGCTAATGTAATTATTTTCTTTGGTAAGACTGACTTGAACTTGTTCGTCAGAACAAAGGATATAATATTTGACATCTTCCCATGTGATCCTTCCAGTCAGTCACTGGGAATTTAGAAATCTTTTCAAAAGTCATCAATCCCTAAGGGAAGGGATTCATAACACTCATTATAAAGCCCACAAACCAATAGCTATTAGCTTTTTGATAAATTTCTATACCTGTTAATCACATTTCTATGGTTTTTATATCTGAGGCCCTCAAATTTTGAAAGAGTTCAGAAAAGATTTACAAGGATGTTGCTGGGAGTGGAGGATTTGAGCTATAGGGAGAGGGTGAATAGGCTGGGGCTGTTTTGCCTGGAGCATCAGTGCTTGAGATTTATAAAATCATGAGGGGCATGGACAGGGTGAATTGCTAAGGTCTTTTTCCCACATTAGGGGAGTCCAAAACTGGAGGTTTAAGGTGAGAGGGGAAAGATTTAAAAGGAACCTAAGGAGCAACTTTTTCATGCAAAGGATGGTGCGTGTATGGAATGAGCTGCCAGAGGAAGTGGTGGAGGCAGGTTCATTTTCAACATTTAAAAGGCATCTGGATGAATGCATGAACAGGAAGGGTTCATCTGATATGGGCCAAATGCTGGCAAATGCGACTATTAATTTAGGATATTTCATTGGCATGGACGAGTTGAACCAAACGGTCCGTTTCTGTGTTGTTCAACTCTATGACTCTAAATCTCATAGAACCTTCATGGTTCCTTAGATTTTCACCATCCAGAATATACCTTGTCCTACCCTTTATCGGACCAAAGTGTATAATCTCTATCTTGACCTCCATTTTCCATGGTTTTGCACATTCACGTAATCTGTTACTATCTTTGTACTGTTATGCCACCAGCTCATCATGTTTAAAGCCAGTGGTAATTTAAAATAAAAGATTTAACATACCTGCTAAAGTAGTGAAACATTGAATTACAGGTAAAGCATTATGGTACAATAAGAATAGTGCTCTGACCATCGAGTTTGCAGTTTGCAACCTGAAAAGTGCTGGTGTGGTACACGGAATTTCATAATCAGTGAAATACAAATATGTTTTGGTTATACCAATACAGAATTTTAATTTTGTTCAACAAATCAAGATACTCATTTTACTTACATATCACTTGCAATGGAGGAGTTCCTCGACATGGATTTTGGAGAGAGGTCATAGTCACTATCAGATCGGTACAGGAAAGATTCCCGCCGCTGACTGTGCACAAAGTTAGCCTGTAGAATGAGCCCTGAGCCAGGACTTGTCATTGGATCTAAGGGACTCCGTCCTGAGGATGTGCCATTGTCCACGTCAAAACTGAAAGGAAAAAAGAAGTACGGATAAGGAACAAATAGGAACGGAAGTAGACTATTCAGTCCGTCAAGCCAGCCTCACCATTTCACATCATCACGACTAACTGGACACTTCAATGCCTTTTTACCAAACTATCCCCGTAATTATTATTGTACCAGTTAAGTACTAATTGTTCAAGGCATCTGGGTGCACAGTACAGGCAACATTATACCTCCTTAACCAATAACTTGAGAGGATAGTGAAATCAATAGTGCAAAGACTGATAAGAAAACATAAATTAAGTTGGGGGAACAGAGAAGAGAGAAGACAGACTGGATAGAAAGTAGGGAAACAGATAAAAAAGGAAAAAGAAAAGAAAAATGCTTGTATTTTAATTTTCTTTAATATCTCCAATAACAACTAACCTCTGAAGCCATGGGGCTTGATACTTGTCATAGTTAATGTTCATGCAAGAAGAGGTTGACAGGGAGCAATTAACACTTATCACATTATTAAAAGAGTGCTAACACAGAAATACAGATACCAACTTTTGTGGCATATTTGATTTGTGTCTCCTAAAGGAATATTATAAGTCCACTTGTTCAAGGCATATTGATAATGGGTCAGATAGCAAGGTATGGATTTTACATAACTTTGCCAGTGGGTTCGATGGCAAGGGACACACAAATTCCAATTAGTGACATTCCAGCTGATTCCTGTCAAACTCCAAGCTGTCTGAAATTTTACTGGAGGTGAGGGAAGTATTGGATGGTTGCCCTGCCCTTGTAACTATTGAAAACATTAGGGGCCTTAACCAACCCCCAGAGATACTTTGATCACAGCAGAGGAGAGGCCCAGGAGTGAAGGCCGGTAGCTGTGGTTTTGGGTTAACATTGGGCAAAGTCGAGATGTTCTATGGGGCTAGCTCATCCTCCAATATCAGCCTCTCATTTGACCGTTTGCCTGAGGTTCTGAACCGAGCTCCCAGCAGGCCAGTATCCCCACGCACTGCTCTGCCACTCTCATGCTCCAAACCAGATTTACTTTTCAGTCCGACTCACTCAGGATTGGCTGTAGTTCAGGCAGTGGTCCTGGTAGCGCTGTTGGGACTACAGAGCTGTCAGCTAAGCTAATTGTTGGGTGTGGAGGCCATCTTCAAATATTTTTAAATGTGAGGACGAGGCCAGCAGTGCCTCTTCAAATCCAGACAGAGGGAACAGCTTTTTCAGTGACATCAGAGTGCCTTTATCCTTGTCGTCATTCTCATCTAAAATCTTTACCTAGTGTAAGTTATGATTATTAATGTACTTTGAAGTTTTGCTTCAGAACTTAGAGTGCTAGAGGACAAATTTTCAAAACATTTGTTTGAGAGATTAAAAAATGTGGAGATTCATGGTACAGCAAATGTACATGGTTAGAAGGTGAATATCTAAGCTTGCAGAGACTAATAATGTTTTTTTAGTTCGCACTGTGTGTTCTTAACATCATTCAACATTGGATGCAACTAAGGAGGGAGAACTGACCTGGCAAACTAACCACAGAAACTTCTGATATAGTCGGCATGCTGCAGATCATTTCTCAAAAAAGCACAAAACTGACAAAAGATTTCTATTTGACTAACAGTCTGCTTTCATACCACAAAAAAACTTCAAGATTAAAATGTTGCAAAGAGTAAAGTCATGGCAAGTGCAATCCTCTTCAAATGCTATGTGATCCAGGCACAGTGAAACCAATAAGCTGACATTTGTTTCATGTCAAATCTGCTCAAAGTACGTACATTGTGTTTGGCGTATTTTGACTTGGTTTGCAAATTCAGTTATTGGAATCTGCATAACCCTTCTTAACAAATAACAGCTGTAAACCATCGTCAAGCATTCTCCCAATGGCAATTGTGCAGGAGATATAAAAGTGTGACCATGTTGGCTGCCTTATAATTACAACCCTCTCTGTGCTGGTGCAATATTTCCACTTGCCAATTTGGCTGAATTTGGAATTAAATAAATGGGAAACTGACATCTCAAAATCCAAGAAAAGCCAAATTAATGGACTTCCAACATGCTGCACCGTTATGACATTGATTCTGTCTATTCTTGTTTGTCTTTTTGACATTTTCTGTATTCTCTCAACTCCATTTTCCATAACCATCTGGTCCTTGAGTTTTGTCAAAGCTTGTCTCGATATTGAGTAAGGTTGCTTGAAATTACTTATCCATTATATTTTCTATCTTACTTCTTTTGGAAAGGATAGTCTTGAGATGGGAGAAAGTGAGGACTGCAGATGCTGGAGATCAGGGCTGAAAATGTGTTGCTGGAAAAGGGCAGCAGGTCAGGCAGCGAAGAAGGGCTCATGCCCGAAACGTCGATTCTCCTGCTCCTTGGATGCTGCCTGACTTGCTGCCCTTTTCCAGCAACACATTTTCAGCTATAGTCTTGAGATGAGCTGGATCACCAAAGTACTGTCTGGCGAGGGAATTATCTGCAACCCATGCCACTGTATTTAGATTTACCAATACATCATTAAGCTCCTGAAAGATTCCTTATTGTAGATACCTATTTTTTGATATTCAACAAAATATCAACCTAACCTGCGTCAAAAAGAGCTTTCGATGGTACTTTCTAGTTTCGTTTCATCAATTAAAACTGACCTGAACTACGGGATCACAATTTTACACAAGATCTATTGTTTATATTGATGATACCTCAGAACCCGCCATTTATTGTAGCCACAAGGATTTTAAAAGCTCACAAATGAGATGATTATAAAAAAACTCCGTGAAATACAGGGCCTAAGTCTAAATGAGAGCCATTAAGGAAAAATCTGCAACTACAAATGAACGAATGGATTGAGATTCAAGCTGAAGGAATTTTGCTATGTATTGCATGGTCAAAGTTAAAATGTAAACATATAAAGAAGTAAAACAAATTTGAGAACAAAAAATAAGTTTGAATGGTAAGAAAAATGAGAAAAAATGTTGCAGATGAATAAACATATAATAAATCTTTTATTATGTCCATCGGCTGACCAATTTTGAATCAAAACTATTGTTTTCTCTGTTCTTGCGCCACTAGCACCCAAAAGAAATATTCTTACCAAATAACTATTTGGCAAATCAAGTATCAAAATAACTATCTGGACCATGAGAGATAAACTCCAGGTGTTGCTCAAAATAAGTTAAATATTCAATATTTTACCACTGAATTAAAGCCAATCTAAATCAGGAGCCATGTCAACATGATGAATTGTGTTCTTCTCTCTGTACAAACGCAACATCTGTTTATGGTTAAACTCCTGTTTGTTATTCTTCTCCTTATGAACGTACATTTTTCAGGTTAAACCCGCTAAAATCTTGTTTTTCATTTGGAAATGCAGCAAACCAAAAAGGGAATTCCACGAGCAGTGGAGTGCCCCTATCACAATTATGAAGTCGTGAGGAAGTTTAAATAGTACTTTCAGTGCTGAACTCTTCAGCTGAGAGAGTAGACAAATCATAGATAAAAAACAAAACAAGTTCTTCATTGAAACAATCATTATGTGAAAGTATGAAAGAAAATAAAGATTTGAGAAAAAGAAGCAAATTCAATGCCTTACAAATTAAACAGCAATTTGAAACACACAAAAAAAATTTGTGAGCAAATTGCAGTCTTATAATATTCGTTCAGCAAAATCTTCAAATCTTCTGTAACCTACAAATGACACTGCAAAATCAAAGGATTATTTAAACGAAATGTTGTTGAAGTTACACAATAGATAACTGGCAATTACCCAGTACTTCAACAGGCAAGCATCTATCTTTTGGACACTGTTTAAACAAGAAGAAATCCAGTTCGGGCATTTTGTCTGCAATTGGAGTTAGTTTGCTACAACGACCTGCCAAACTTAATATTGTGCTAAGATACTGCTATAGAGTTTGCTGTTCTAAATACAACTTTAAACTTTTAACAATCCACATCAATGGCTTAGATGAGGGGAGTGATGACATGGTAGCAAAATTTGCATACAACACAAAGATTCAGAGGAAAGTATGTTGCACAGAAGGATACCAATAGTTGCATGAGTGGATAAAAATCTGGCAAAGTGGGAAGATGCAGGAGAAATGAAAGTGCAGTATATTACTTAAAAGAAGAATGACTGTAGAATTATGAGGTGCAGAGGTATTGAAGTGTTCTGGTATATGAGTCACTAAAAGTTAGTACACAGATAGCACATAAAGAAGGCGGTCGATTAAATGCTATCCTTTATTATGAGAGGAATGCTTATACTTCATTTATAGAGAACATTGATGACACTGCATCTTGAATACTTGGTGCAGTTTTGGTCTTCTTATTTAAAGAAAGATGTCAGTCCATCAGATGTGGTTGAAAGGAGCTTTACTAGACTGATACTTGGAATGATTTGATTGTCTCATGAGAATATTTGGACAGGCTGGATTTGTTTCCACTGGAGTTTAGAAGGGTAACTTGACGGAAAATCCTGAAAAATTATGGGTCACTCTTTTAGGACAGAGATTAGGGGGAAGTTTTTCCCTTGGATAGTCGTGCTACTTCGGAACTCTTATGCCTCTGAAAATGATGAAAGAATGGACATTGAATTTTTAAAACTGAGTCAAATAAGGTAGATTTTTATTCAATAAAGGTGTAAAAGGTTATTAGGAGTAATTAGAATGTGGAATTCAAAACACAAATAGATTACCCATGATTACATTGAATGGCTGAGCAGGCTCCAAGGACAGAATGGCCTACTCCTGCTGTTCGCTCATATGGTAGTATGCTTGTAAATAGGGAGATCAAAAGACTTGTGGTTATCTAATAGTTGCATAATTCCATATGGTTGATAATCAAAATAAATGTGAGAACTAAAATTGAAAAAGGACAGTTGAATATTACTTGAAAATTACCTCATTATTACTTCAGTAATGTGTTTGACTCGACTACCCTCTAAATTGTCTAGCAAATTGGACCAAACCATTATGAAGTCTAAACAAAGCAATAAAACTGGACAGATCACCTGGCATCGACTTAGACACTTGGAAAAGATATCTGTTGCATAAATGTTGCCCCTTCCACACTTCACGTTAGCTCTGATGAAGATTCGTCTAGATTTGAAATGTGAGCTTGCTCTCTCTCCATGGGTGTTGCCTGACCCACTGTGATCTCCAGCATTTTTTGTTTTCAGGATACAGTCAAGAAAGAGCTGCTGCTGGGACTCCTCAACATTGACTCCAGACCCCATGACATCTGATGATGAGAGATCAACATAAACATGGAAAGCTTGTGTTGGTTACCAGCTAATGACCCTCACCCATCCTTTGGCTGATGAATCAATGCTCCTCCATGTACAATGTAGTCGATGATTTGTGAGTGTAGTCTGGATGAGGTACTTCAATGTCCATTACCAACAGCGGCTTGGTACTGCTGCTGACCAAGCTGGCTAAGTACTAAAGAATATAGCTGCTAGACTAGGTCTGAAGCTGGTTGTGAGGGAGCTAACAAGTGGTAAAAATCTCTATGTCTAGATTAGAGTGGTGCTGGAAAAGCACAGCAGGTCAGGCAGCATCCGAGGAGCTGGAAAATCAACATTTTGGGCAAAAGCCCTTCATTAGGAATGAGGCTGGGAGCCTCCGGGGTGAAGACCTAAACGTGAGAGGGTTGGGGCTGGGGAGAAGGTAGCTAAGAGTACAATAGGTGGATGGGGTTGGGGATGAAGGTGATAGGTTGGAGAGGAGGGTGGAGCGGATAGGTGGGAAAGAAGATTGGCAAGTAGGACAGGTTATGAGGATGGTGCTGAGCTGGCAGGTTGGAACTGGGGTCAGATGGGGGGAGGGGAAATGAGGAAACTGGTGAAGTCCACATTGATGCCCTGGGGTTGAAGGGTCCCGAGGCGGAAGATGAGGCGTTCTTCCTCCAGGCATCGGGTGGTGAGGGAGTGGCGGTGAAGGAGGCCCAGGACCTACATATCCTCAGTAGAGTGAGAGGGGGAGTTGAAATTCTGGGCCACAGGGCTGTGGGGATGATTGGTGCGGGTGTCCCGGAGCGCTCTGCGAGGAGGCGTCCAGTCTCCCCAATGTACAGGAGACCGCATCGGGAGCAGTGGATACAGTAAATAACATTGGTGGATGTGCAGGTGAAACTTTGATGGATGTGGATGGCTCCTTTGTGGCCTTGGATAGAGGTGAGGAGGGAGGTGTGGGTGCAGGTTTTGGAATTCTTGTGGTGGCAGGGGAGGGTGCCAGGAAAGGAGGGTGGGTTGTTGGGGGGCATGGACCTGACCAGGTAGTCACTGAGGGAACATTCTTTGTGGAAACCAGAAAGAGGTGGAGGGGGAAATATACCCCTGGTGGTGGGGTCAGTTTGGAGGTGGCGGAAATGTTGGTCGATGATGCGATTTATGTGGAGGTTGGTAGGGTGGAATTGCATATGGAGGGGTGGGGTTTGAGGGCAGAGGTGCGGGACGTGGATGAGATACGTTGGAGGGCATCTTCAACCACGTGGAAAGTGAAATTGTGGTCTTTAAAGAAGGAGGCCATCTGGTGTGTTCTGTGGTGGAACCGGTCCTTCTGGGAGCAGTTATGGCGGAGGTGGCGGAATTGGGAATATTGGATAGCATTTTTTGCATGAGGAAGGGTGGGAAAAGGTGTACTCCAGATAGCTTGGGGAGTCAGAATGTTTGTAAAAATTGTCAGTGTTAATATGGGGTTGTCATTGATGGAGATCGAGGGGTCCAGGAAGGGGAGGGAGGTGTCAGAGATGGTCCAGGTGAATTTAAGGTCGGGGTGGAATGTGTTGGTGAAGTTGATGAACTGCTCAACCTCTTCGTGGGAGCATGAGGTGGCACCTATGCAGTCATCACAATCCTGACTTTGAAATTTATTGCTGTTCCTTCATTCTCACAGGGTCGAAATCCTGGAACGCCCTCTGCTATGTGGGCACATGGACTATAATGATTCAACCTCATAACCTCAAATGTCTTGATCAGACCTCCTCTCATTCTTCTATACTCCAATGAGTGCAAGCACAATTTCCTCAATCTCCCCTCATAGCTTGAAATCAACTTTGTGAACCTTCTCTAGGTGGTGCCCAATGCCTGTATAACTTTGCTTAAATAAAGAGATCAAAACTGTCCAGCTGTGGTCTCACTAGTGCCTTGTATATTTTAAGCAAAATACACTATTCCCTTGAAACAACAGCGAACTGTCCATTTGTTTTCTCTTCTAATTATCCAACATGGGTACCAACATGTTGTGATTTATACATAAAGACCTCCACATCACTCGGTGGTGCAGTTTTCTGTAGTCTTTTTCCACATGATATTCAGCTCCCCAATTCTTCCTGCATAACTGCACAACCTCACATTTTCCCACATTACATTTCATTTGCCAAGTTTATGCTCACACTTGTCGATATACCTCTGCAGACTCTTCATGTCATCTTCACCACCTGCCTTCCCACACATTCCCATCGCTAACCTTGGCTACAGTACATTCACTTTCCTCATTCTAGTCACTACCATGTATTGCAAGTAATTATAGCTCAAGCACTGATCCCTGTGGCACACCACTAGTTTCAGACTGCCATCTGAAAATGCCCCCTTTATCCCACTCCTTGTCGTCTATTGGTTAGCTAATTCTCTATCCATGTTCATATATGACCCCCAACTGCAAGGGTGTTTATCTTTTTAAGTAGCCTCATGTGCTTCCACTCAAAAAAGTTTTATTTGGATGCTACTTTCTCATTTGTACAAATGGATGGGAAACAGATCCTTAATGTGTGCCCACATTTGTGGATGCAATTAAACTAAGAGTAAGACAAAAATTAAATGCTCAGAATTTATAGGATCAGCTGGAGCAAAATAAGTACATATAGATGAAACTGAATGCTGACAAGTGTAGGTTCCTGTTAAAGCATGTGATATCAGCCACACACAGAAACTGTGTTACAAAATTACGAATGAAGCTATAAGGAACCTCAGATTACGGACAGAATTATACTGCTCATGAATAAATTGCCGGAAAAATGATTTTTTTATTGTCAGTATTCACTCAGGAGAAATACAGCTTTGTTGAGGAGAATATGGAGATACAGGCGATTAGACTAGATGGGATTGAGGTTCATAAGGAGGAGTGTTAGCAATTCTGGAAAGTGTGAAAATAGATAAGTCCCCTGGGCTGGATGGGATATATTCTAGGGATTCTCTGGAAAGCTAGGGAGGAGACTGCAGAGCCGTTGGCTTTGATATTTGTGTCGTCATTGTCTCTAGGAATAACGCCAGAAGACTGGAGGATAGCAAATGCTGTCCCCTTGTTCAAGAAGGGGAGTAGAGTCAACCCTGGTAATTATAGTCCAGTGAGCCTTACTTCAGTTGTGAGTAAAGTGTTGGAAAGGATTATAAGGGATAGGATTTATAATCATCTAGAAAGGAATAATTTGATTAGGGATAGTCAACACGGTTTTGTGAAGGGTAGGTCGTGCCTCACAAACTGATTTCTTTGAGAAGGTGACCAAACAGTTGGTCGAGAATAAAGCAGTTGATGTGATTTATATAGGTTTCAGTAAAGCATTTAATAAGGTTCCCCACAGTAGGCTTTTGCAGAAAATACAGAGGCATGGGATTGAGGGTGATTTTGCAGTTTGGATCAGAAATTGGCTAGCTAAAAGAAGACAGAGGGTGATGGTTGATTGGAAATGTTCATCCTGGATTTCAGTTACTAGTGATATACTGCATGGATTTTTTTGGGACCACTGCAATTTGTCATTTTTATAAATGACCTGGATGAGGGCATAGAAGGATGGGTTAGTAAATTTGCAGATGACTCAAAAGGTTGATGAAGTTGTGGATAGCGCAGAAAGATGTTGCAGGTTACAGAGGCACATAGCTAAGCTACAGAGCTGGGCTGAGAGGTGGAAAATGGAGTTTAACATGGAAAAGTGTGAGATGATTCACTTTGGAAGGAGTAACAGGAATACAAAGTACTGGGCTAATGGTAAAATGCATGGTAGTGTGGATGAGCAGAGATCTCAGTGTCCATGTGCATAGATCCCTGAAAGTTGCCACTCAGGTCGATAGGGATTGTTAAGAAGGTGTATGGTGCATTAGCTTTTATTGGTAGAAGGACTGAGTTTCGGAACCATGAGTTTTGTACAGCTGCACTTGAAGTATTGTGTACAGTTCTGGTCATTGCATTACAAGGAGGACATGGAAGCTTTGGGAAGGGTGCAGAGGAGATTTACCAGGATGTTGCCTGGTATGGAGGGAAGGTCTTATGAGGAAAGGCTGAGGGACATGAGACCGTTTTTGTTCGAGAGAAGAAGGTTAAGAGGTGACTTATGGAGGCATACAAATCATCAGAGGTTTAAATATAGTGGACAGTGAGAGCTTTTTCCTTGGATGATGACGGCTACCTTATTTGACTCTGCTTTAAATTGAGGGGTGATAGATATAGGACAGATGTCAGAGGTAAGAGGTGACTTATGGAGGCATACAAATCATCAGAGGTTTAAATATAGTGGACAGTGAGAGCTTTTTCCTTGGATGATGACGGCTAGCACGAGGCGACATTGCTTTAAATTGAGGGGTGATAGATATAGGACAGATGTCAGAGGTAGTCTCTTTACTCAGAGAGTAGTAAGGGCATGGAATGCCCTGCCTGCAACAGCAGTAGACTCGCCAACTTCAAGAGCATTTAAATGGTCATTGGTAAACATATGCATGATAATGGAACAGTGTAGATTGGATGGGCTTCAGATTGGTTTCACAGGTTGGCGCAACATCGAGGGCCGAAAGACCTGTACTGCATTGTAATGTTCTATATTCTATGGGGAGGCTGCTGGTGCAAACTTAGGCCGAATGTAATGGGCACCTTTCCTGGTGACTACCCATCCACCACAGATACCATTTCATTTTGCATCAAGTGAAATGCCAGATGTCTATCCACTGTTAGGACAATTGAGCCACTTAAGTGTCCAACTCATAGAAACTAAAGGGCCTCTCCCACCTCGATACAATTTTGAGGCAGAGGGCAGATACTGGTGCCAGATTTGAAACTTGCCAGGTCTCACTACTCAGACTATTAACGAGAAAGAGGGAGGAGTGGTTTAAAAATTCACCTCCTTTATAGTCCCCGGCATGGCCCATTGCAGCATTCACCAATGAGATATTCCTTTCACCATCATTCCTTTTGAGTTTTGCCTCCCACCACACCTATGCACCTTGGCTCCCATCCCTCAACAGGGCCTCCTAGCTGAGTGTTGCTGATGACTATCCTACCACCCCCTCCTAACTTAACCTTCCCATCCGGGTCCAGTGAAAACCACCATCAGGATCTGGGTGCAGTTCTAGCAGGGGTCACCACTCCCAGTGCTGCTGCTTGCAGCAGACTGATTGGCTCTCAGAGGGTTAATGTCTCCCCTGATCCAGGTAAAGGCCTCACCATGAGCTAATCTACGGCCAATTTAAATAGCTGTCAGATAATCCAATGAGGTGGGGACAGGTTTGCTACCGCCATTTTCAGATGGAAGATCACAGTGATATATAAAATCCTGCCCTTAGATTTGACACTAAACAGCTGTTTAACTTGTGCAGTGCATTAGAAGAAAGACTTGCATTGATACAGCACCTTTCACAATCTCAAGCTTTCTCACTGTGCTTTCCAGCTTACGTTTGAAGTTCAATCACTGTGATGACACAGGAAGCATTCCAATGTGATAATGAAAATAATCTGTTTCAGCAATGTTAATTAAGGGGCCAATGTACTTAATTGATCCAAATATCTCGATTGTAAACTCCCCTGCTCTTACTGGAAATAGCATCCAGCTAAAAGATGAGGCAGGCCCTCAGTTCACTGCCTCATCAAAAAGCTGGCACCCAGACAGTACTTACTCAGTATGGCACCACTGTGTCAGCCGAAGGTTTTGTGGCTACAGTTTTAAAGTGACACCTGAATCCACAATCTCTAACTCAGAGATGAGGCTGCTACCAGTTCAGCCACCGCTGACATTTAATTATTGGAGTCAATAGAGCAGGCAACGACGGTTAACTGTCAAATAATTTAAACTGAAGTAAAAACAAGTCACAATTAAACTGAAGTGTTCTAGTCAGACCACATGTTGACTTCTATGGTCAGTTCTACTCTGCAGCACATGAGAACTTTCAAATGCCGGAGGGACTGCAGCAAAAAGCAGCCGGCTCTTGCTGCTCCACTGTTAGAACCCTAAATAACTTGTAGACAATAGTGAGACCTGGGCTCTCCAGCATAGAAAGGAAGCATGTAAAAGGAAATTTAATAGAGATATATAAGGTAACTAACAATATCAAAATCATGAATCAAGAGCCATACTCAAAATTTTAAGAATAGGACAAGAATACGCAGGTAAGTTAAATTGAGGAGTGGCATCAACATATTTTATCTTAAAAGAACATGTAATAAATAACAGGAATAGACTCCCAAAGAGACAAGTAGAAAAACAAAGTGTGGGATTATTAAAGAGATAATTAAATCCGCAACATAAGTAACATAAGGGATTCTTTTGCATGAGCCAGGATGACGCAATTGGTCTTCCCGATCCATAATTATCTTGAGAAAATAATTTCCTGAAAAAATCTGAAAGTGATCTTGAACGTCCCACTCACTACCAGACAGTTTTGTACAACTCAAAAGCTGAAGACTGACTGTAATCATCCTAAATTTAGATGTTTCATCCTGCTGAGAAACGTTCGTTTATGTGGTACTGATGCCAGCAGTCACCCTCCAGGGATTGCTGCTTTGTACTTATCAAGCAACAAGTACTTATACATTGATATGCATCTCTAGAACTATCAACACACTTACTCAACAAATGTCACTCAAAGATGCTTCTGTATTTGTGGTTTAGCTTAGAAATCGAAAACCTAAAGGTCTTCTATACCTCTGGGGCATGTTTATCCTCATGCAACAGCAGATAAAGACAACTGATACTGAAATATTTTATTTCAAACAAAGTCACATCCTGTAAATAGCTGGATCGTAGTTTCTCAGATGGTGAGTTGTTTGTGAAACTTGAGAAAGTAGGAACAGGATTAGGCAATTCAGGCTTTTGTGCCTACTCCAGCAGTCAATAACGCTCTGGTTTATTTGACTGCGGTTTTAGCTCCATCTTCCCTTATGCATTTCATAATGTTCGACTCCCTTATCTACCAAAATCTGCCTCACTCAGCCTTCCAAAAATGTAAAGGCCGGGGCACCACAGAGTCATAGAGATGTACAGCATGGAAACAGACCCTTCGGTCCAAAATGTTGCAATTGTCCCAGCCTCCACCACTTCTTCTGGCAGCTCATTCCATACCCGTACCACCCTCTGAGTGAAAAAGTTGCCCCTTAGGTCTCTTTTATATCTTTCCCCTCTCACCCTAAACCTATGCCCTCTAGTTCTGGACTCCCCTACCCCAGGAAAAGACTTTGCCTATTCACTTCATTCATTCATGCACTGATTGTTCATTTGAAGCACATAGCATACAGCAGACAGCAATGGCTAGAATGATTATCAATGCAGAAAAAGTGAATATAACAAAAGATTAGAGAAGCAAAAGATCAACAAGAATGATTACATGTTTCCCCACTGATACTTAATAGGTACTAATATTCGATCAGGATCTATTATGTGTGTAAGAATTAAATCTAATTAAAATTAAATTCAAAACAAATCATCAAAAAGAATTCAAAACATCGTGAACATTTGAAATGATCTAACGCAAAGTCGAAGCATTCTATCAGTCTGTCGAGGATCCCAGTCAACAGCTAGAGAACCCATTGGTTGGACACTGTCAGACCTCTCCTACATTTGAGATCTGCAGTGGTGTAAGACCCACTACCAAGAATTACCAACCAATCGCAGGCTAGCAACTTTGCGCCTTCCTCAGGCCGTTGGGGCAAAGTTTCGAAACAATGTAAGACACTGGACCAACGATTCTGCTTTTTATTCATTCAGAGGATGAGAGTATCATTGGTTAGGCCAGTAATTATTATCCATTTTTAATATCTGATAGGACAGTTAAGAATCAACTACATGACTGTGGGTCTGGATTCACATGGAGGCCAAACCAGGAAAGGATAGCAGATATCATTCCTTAAACAACTTTACTGAATCAGATGGGTTTTCCGACAACTGACAATTGTTGTGTGGTCATAATTAGACTCTTAATTCCAGATTTTTATGGAATTCCAATTCCACTGTCTACCATGGTGTCCCAAGAACATTATCTGGGACTTTGGAATTAATTGTCTAGTGACAATACCACTAGGCCATAGCCTCTCTGAGGTAGGTGAAGACAAGATAGGGGTTGAGTAAGAGGATTGGGCAGGGTACCAGAGACAAGGGCAGGGGCTTGGCTTTTAGTGGTCCTTCTTCTCGGATGCCTCAATTGGTCATAGAGTGCCTGAGTATGAGGGACTCAGCCCCAGGAACTTAAGCGTATGCACATACAATGAGGAGCAGGAGTAGGCCATACAATCCTTCAAATCTGCTCCACATTTCAATAGGATCAAGGCTGATCAGATTCTAAATGTAAATCCAGATTGCTACTTTGTTTAACAAGAATCTATCTACTCCGGTACAAAAACATTCAAAGATATTGCTTTCACTACCTTTTATGGAACAGAGTTCCGAAGATCTGATGAATGTCTAAGAATTAATGTTTTGCCCTATCTTTATTCTACAGGCAACCTCAATTATCCGAACAACACGGGCAGGGAGATAATCTAATGTTCTGATAACCGAGGTTGTAATGTAAATGGGTGACCATGACTTTTAAACATTGACCCCTGGTTCTAGATTCTTCCAAAAGAAGCAGCATCCTTTTGACATCTATCCTGTCAAGATTCTTCAGGATCTGATATGTTTCAATATAGTCACTTCTTACTCTTATCAAATCCAGTGAATACAAGCCTAGTCTGTCAAAACTTGCCTCATACGACAAAGCCTTCCATTCCAGGTATTAGTCTACTAAACCTTCTTTGAACTGCTTCAACTACATTTGCAGTCTTCCATAAATGAGCAGACCAATATTGTGCGGAGTTCTCTCGATGTGGTCACACCAGTGCACTTACAACTGTAACATAACCTCCCTACCTTTGTATTCAATTCTCTTCATGATAATTGAGAATATTTGATTAGCTGTCCTAATTAACTGTTGCACCTGCATTGCAGTCTTTTGCGATTTATGCACTAGAACATCCAGATTCCTCTGTATCTCAGAGTCTGCAATCTCTCACCATTTAGATAACACGTTCAGTTTTTTTATACTTCTTGCCAAAATGAACAATTTCACATTTTCCCACATTTCCTCCCTTTGCTGATTTTGTTCACAAACGTAATCTAAATAATTTTGTAACCTCCTTATGCACTCTTCACAACTTATTTTCTCGTGCTGAAGAAAGTTTTGAGTTTAAAACAAATCTTTGATTTGTTTACATATTTAGCAAACATATCTTCATCGAATTCATTATGCAACTCATTGTTAATCCCAATAGTGTTGGAAAGCTACATTTCATTTCATCATTAGAGTATAAAATGGTAGGGAAGTGTTGCTGCAACTGTACAAAGCTTCAGTGAGATTGCACCTGGAATAAAGTTTCAGTCTCCTTACTTGCAGTTGCATTGGAGGCAATTCATTGGACGTCTGGATTACTTACGGTGTGGAAACAGGCCCTTCGGCCCAACGAGTCCACACCGACCCGCCGAAGTGCAACCACCCAGACCCATTCCCCTACATTTACCCCTTCACCTAACACTACAGGCAATTTAGCATGGCCAATTCACCTAACCAGCACATTTTTGGACTGTGGGAGGAAACCGGAGCACCCGGAGAAAACCCATGCAGACACGGGTCGAATGTGCAAACTCCACACAGACAGTTGCCTGAGGCGGGAACTGAACCCGGATCTTTGGCGCTGTGAGGCAGCAGTGCTAACCACTGTGCCACCATGCCATTCTCTCAACTGATTCCAGAGACAAGGAGTTTGTCTTATGAAGAGACATGAAGCAGTTTCAGCATATACTCTCTGGCATTTAGAAGAATGAGAGAAAATCTAACTGAGATATATAAGATAGTAAAGGGGATTGCTAAAGTAGACATGAAGAGATTGCCCCAAGTGAGGAAACAATCAAGAATGAGAGGTTGTAATTTTAGGATAAGGGCTAATTGATTTAAACCAAAGATAAGGAGAAATTACTTCTCTCAAATGGTCGTGAATCTGCATAATTCACTATTTAGGGAGGAGATAGACAGATTTTTAATTTGTAATGCACTGAAGGGTTATGGAGAGTAGTCATATGTGCATATTCCATCTAATTACTGTAAATTTAAGGGTAATTAGTGGCAATGATGCATAATATTTCCTTGTGAAGTAGAATAGAAACATTGGTGAAATTTGTTGTCCATTCCAATGGTGAGTTTCGTGGCAATTAATTACCATAGTCAATGTAGGCTAGATTTTTATGCCAGGTTCTTTTCCTCAAATTCAAATTTCATCAACTGTCATGGTGGGATACATGGTGATATTGCCACTGTATTGCTACCTATCCTGAATTATTAACCGTGCGATGGCCATCACAGATATTCACCGAATGGTGGGAGGGAGGCTCATCACGTGAAGCTAAAATATTTAAATCCAAGTGGAGTTGCTTGTGGGCTCCCAAGGATTTCCCCATTCAAAGGCATTTGGTGCCTGATCGAGTGCCAGGCATTCAGAAGGGCAGGAAGTATGGATAGCCAACCCATGCCCTTTCTTCCCTCCCTCCTGCCATCACTTAGGCCTGTGACCAGTGGAGTGCCACAAGGATCGGTGCTGGGTCCACTACTTTTCGTCATTTATATAAATGATTTGGATGTGAGCATTAGAGGTGTAGTTAGTAAGTTTGCAGATGACACCAAAATTGGAAGTATAATGGACAGTGAAGAAGGTTACCTCAGATTACAATGGACTGAAGGAGTGGCAGATGGAGTTTAATTTAGGTAAATGTGAAGTGCTGCATTTTAGAAAGGCAAATCAGGGCAGGAATTATACGCTTAATGGTAAGGTCCTGGGAAGTGTTGCTGAACAAAGAGACTTGTATTTCAGGTTCATAGCTCCTTGAAAGTGGAGTCACAGGTAGATAGAAAGTGAAGGCAGCGTTTGATATGCTTTCCTTTATTGGTCAGAGTATTGAGTACAGGAGTGGGAAGGTCATGTTGCGGCTGTACAGGACATTGGTTAGGCCACTGTTGGAATATTGCGTGCAATTCTGGTCTCCTTCCTATTGGAAAGATGTTGTGAAACTTGAAAGAGTTCAGAAAAGATTTACAAGGATGTTGCCAGGGTTAGAGGATTTGAGCTATAGCAAGAGGTTGAATAGACCAGGGCTGTTTTCCCTGCAGCGCGGAGGCTGAGGGGTGACCTTATAGAGGCTTATAAAATTATGATGGGCCTGGATAGGATAAATAGACAAAGTCTTTTCACTGGAGTCAGGGAGTCCAGAACTAGAGGGCATAGGTTTAGGGTGAGAGGATAAAGATATAAAAGGGACTTAAGGGGCAATGTTTTAACACAGAGGGTGGTATATGTATGAAATGAGCTGCCAGAGGAAGTGGAGGAGGCAAGTACAATTGTAACATTTAAAAGGCATCTGAATGGGTATATGAATGGGAAGGGTTTGGAGGGATATGAGCAAGGTGCAGGCAGGTGGGACTAGATTGGGTTGGGTTATCTGGTCGACATGGACGAGTTGGACTGAAGGGTCTGTTTCGGTGCTGTACCTCTCTATGACTCTAAATATGCCGGGGTCCCTTGGCAATTCTGGGTCTCTGCTGGCAGCAGTCACTAACCATCCCAGTGGCACTGCTGAGCAAGTAGGATTTGCTGACATCTGGTTGGCAGCAAGTATCTGTCTGTGGGACTGCAGCAGCTGAGGTCCTATTCCAATGATGTCGCACTACTATCCATTGAAGAGCTTGACTGGTACTTAAATCAGTTGGTGTTTTCAGAAGAGACACCACAGTGCTCTCAGCGGCTCTCCAGCTCCACTAAATACTATCTATCGTTTCATCCTAATTAAAAGGGTGCTATTGAATGCTATCATTGCTTTTCAGTTTCCTGACATGGGTTAAATTTACAATGTATATTATTGTTTATTATGACACATAGCTGAAAAAGTCCAAGTATGATAAAAATGTATCAGGAGGATGAACTGCTTTAAATAGCCTTCTCACAGACATTTGTTATGGCATTCAGTAAGCTCTTAAATGCACTTAGAAAAGAGTCCTTGTTTTTCACATCAAGCATATAGCTCAATGGTTCAAGTGATATTTATGCTTCAAAGAAAATTCAATCCATCAACATGATGCCCACTATGTTATCTGAACCTTTATATCAAAGAAGAAATTCAAGTCAACACATCAATTTTTCTTGCCAGCTTTCCAACCATCTACAAAATGCTGCTTCGTAAAAGTTCACAGACAACTTTCTCTAACCACCTGACACTGAAATGCGTACTGTCCTGTGGGAGTCTTGAAAACCTTGGCTCAAACTGTAAGCATGGCTCATTCCATGCTCAGGGGTCAATACAGGTCCTTTATGATGCCAAATGGTTCTACTTTTGGAAACAAGCAATGCTAATGATAAAAATATTTGAAACACATTAACTAAGAATAAAGACCACAGGCTCACGTCACACTTAGTCTTAACAATCAGATTATTGCAAACTCTGTCCATAATTGGAAATACTATAAATAATTTTTTTCCAAAAAAAACTTCTCATTTTAATGCATTTTTCTGGAAAAATTCAACGTATTTACATTTCATTTGTGCCTTCCTTACATTTTCTAAATGGATGAGAATCATGTCTAGAATAAGTAATTTGTATGGTATCACATCAAAATTACCCTTTTTAGTGTACAATACAGCATCCATTCTTTTGGGATCAGAATATTGATATCATTTTGAAGATATTTCCTAAATATTAGTTTATAATATATTAAATCTATTTGCTGAATATACTGATTTATATTAAGATAAAATGAGCTGGACATGTCTTGAATTTTTGACAAGACAACTTTGACATTTCAAAGCAACAGCTACTGGCTACAGCAGCTAAAATATTGCACTTGTGAAGAACACAAGCTGTTTGATCGAGGCACTGAGTCTATAAAGCTTTTAGAGACAAATTTGCATGACCCAACTTGTGGGTGTAAAATATACTTGAGTTGAACTGAGAGATACTTACAGGGAAAGTGAGATGGGGGCAACAGCCCTCTCTCTATCTTTGAATTCACTCCTATTAAAGTTTGAAAGTTGAAAATCTATCAGAGGAGTTCATTACTGCAAGCTAAAATTTCTTAAAGTGAGAACTCTGCATCATCTCCACAAATTTCTATCTTCCGCTGAAGATAAGCAATTACAATAATTAAAAGAAAACTCACAGACCAGAGCTACTGTGGCAAATGACCCCGGAACCAACTTTCCGGACAATACACAAATACTTTTACAAAGCCAACTTTTAAGATTTGATACTTTTCTAACATCTTTTTACACACGTGGAGGAATTGTGCCTGTTTTGTTTTGCATTATGGGGTAGTTGGATATGATTGTTTGATCGATACAATTGATATGATTGTTTTACATTACTGAGTAGTTGGATATGATTTTCTGTTTTAAAAAATTTTGGTTATCATGTCTGCATTTTTGTGTGAGTTTTAGAAATAAACCTCTAATTGTTAATCTAATGAACCTGTTTAACTTGTTTATTACATCAAGTAATAGACAGTGAAGTTTTTACCTATTAAATTGGCAAAATCATCTCTCTTTTGAATTCAAACTCTGATGTCACCAGCTCAGGAATGAAGAGAAAAGAGAAATCAGTTCTTGTCTCTGAATTGTAACAGATATTTGGGTGGTTTTGGATGTCATTTAGCCATAGGCAAAGAGGATAAATGGAAGTAGGAACTAAATTTAAAATGGCAGTAAAGTATTCATGCGCTAAAACAATCGCATACTAACTAAAATATCCACTTTCGAGTCTTGTGTGTTTTCAGGAAACAGAAAAATCATTTGGACCAGTTTGAATGGATTATCAACTGAAAAGTATAACAAAGCCATTGAACATTAAATTTCAAAAACTAGTGGTCAGTGAATTGGAGGAGGTGGAGAGAAGTCTAGAACCCGAAACAGAAAAAAAAACACTTTTCAAAAAATGCAGTTGAAACAGAACAGGCTAAAGATACAACTTCAAAGAGAAGCAGGTAAACAAAGAGGCAGGGGAGAAAAGAAGAAAGAGAAAGAGCATTCTAAATATAAAATGGGTGTGAGAGAAAAGGAAAAAAGGACAAGAGAGGAATGGAGGGAAGAAAGCTAATTCCGATGCAAACAATTTAAACTAAGAGAAAAGAAACAGTCTCTAGACTCTGGGAAGATACTACCTCAATGTGATGTCTACCTCAACTCAGGGTCAAGTCTGATGTTGGTGAAGTTTATTCAAACAATCCCAAGTCGTGAGGAGAGGGGCATAGAGGCTTTTTCATTTCCTCTGAGAAAGTGAAAATGCCAGTGAAATTGGCTAGATGTTGCTAATGCAAAGCGGGTTAACTGGAAAAGACCACAAGGCTATGACAGGTTTATGAAGAGACCTCCACAAAGTAAGAGTTGGCCAAAAAGGCTACCCTCAGTGCTTATCAGTCAGAGCTAGAAGCTTAAAGACAACAATGTGAAAACGTCCAAAAGCAGCATGAGTAGTTTGAGAGGGTCAAGCAACTTACAGGACCATTGGATGCAGATCCTTAATGTAGATATCAACTACAAAGTCTCAAAGAGATAACTCTCCTTGAAGACTTGAATGGACTCCCTATCTCTGTAAAGATTAAACAGAGAACCAAAAGGTTTCCAAAGCTAAACAAACAGCAGTGGTGGCTGATAATTACAAGTTTCTCCACAAGGGAAAGCATTTATCCATCCAAACCAAGAAGGATAGAGGTGGGAGGATGAAAGGAAAGTATAACACGGACAGAAATGACAGCTGGAAACATAAGGAATTGGCTCCTCAGGCCAAAGCTAAGATGCAGAGACGAGGAGTTATGCTCAGAAGCTTGTCTACTGCTATTGTCATAAGATAGGACAGTTTTGTGCTGATAGCTACATATTCTGGGAAATGACTGTAGGAATTGTTAGGTTCCATAGAGTTAGTGCAGAAAAGGTAGCCCTGTTGAGCAGCACAGTGTTAAAAACATTGCTGGGGATGGAGGGAAAGTAAACAAGATCCTTGAGAGCTTCTGGGATGTTCTGTCCAAAGAAAAGTGACTCCCTCATCCTGAAATGAGATTGGTAAATCCATAGTCACACTTAGGGATACAGATGCCACCGAAAACCCTATTGCAGGTGAAATTCTTGGCTTTTCCACAGAGTGCATTGAATGTGAAAGTTTTAGTGAACAGGAAATCTATATCCACATCTTGTTGTATCAGATACATCAGGAATTTCACCTAATGACTGGGCTGGGATTTGTTTGTGGTTTACATGTGGATGGGGTAAAGCTACACCTTGGAAATAACTTGGCGGGATGCAGGCAGTGTCTTTCCAGTAGTCAAAAGAAGACCAATTGATGTCAAGGAGACAGAGCAGTTACAGATGAAGGTTCCTGACATTTCGCTTGCTGCCTGTACAGTAACTCTGTCGATGAGCAACCAGCCTTGTCACCAGAGGCATAATTAACGCCATGGATAGATAACTCTGCTGTTGGGCTAACCAAAATCCTTTTTTTGGAGATTTGGCCGATCTGAAAGAAGTGATAAGTAGGTTCTCTCAGTCAAGGTCCCCAAGTAGACCTGGAGTTACAAAAGAAACACAAATTGCCCAACTGACATGAAAGCAGAGGGAATCTGGAGCCCTATTTGTTTTAAAAGGGTGCTTATGAGGATGCAGACACAACCTCCCAGATGGACTGACAAAGAATAGATGATACTGGCCAAATGACATAGGGAGGTATTGAGGATAGATTACAAATTCTCCTTGGTTGGGCATGTGGATGTCCAGAAGACCAAAGCCCTCAGAAGCTGACATTTATACTTGGCAAGCCTCCACAAGAACATGCTGCAATTCTATAAAATGTGCCCCAAGTGTAAGATAGTGGGGGAGCCCCGACCTATGATACAAGTGATTCTCATAAAGCTTTTGAAGGGCTGTTTAGCAGAGATTTGGTAGATGTTATGGGATTGCTGTTGAAAACCAGTAAGTCCTCACTACTGGATAGAGACACACACTCCCCAGAGGTCATTCCCTTGAAATTCCCTTCTGCCAAGGTAGTGGCAGAGATTTAATTCAGTTTGTCATTTGTTTTACCAGCAGAGATTCAGATGGGCCAGGCACCAACTTTATGCATAAAACTTTCCAGAGTAAAGAGTTTACCAGCCACAGTCACAAGGCATTATTAGACTTTTGAGACAATGATCAGGACATAATGTCATGTGTACCCCATGACTTGGCCAAGCAACAAATTTCCCTTGTCACTCAGATTCACCCAATGATTCCACTAGCATTAGTCCCTTTGAGTTAGTTTGTTAATATGACACAGGAGAGCCACTGAAACTATCAAGGAAAGGCTCTTAGAGCAAAGAGCAAATCTACTGCAATAAATTAAATCTTTGGATTCCAGAAATGGGTCACCATAGCTTGAAACGTGGTCCATGTGCATTGCTAAATGTTACAGCCAGTCATGGAAGGGCGGGTGGCCAACTAAATTCCCATGACATGACCATTTTAGCTGGGAGACGTATATTACCACTTTTACATGATAAATTACTTAAAGCTTGGTTCAGTAGCCTAAGAAGGAGAGCATGCAAGGTTAGTGAGGTGAATTCCAGAATCACAGGTCACAGAATTATTATGGTACAGAAGGCAGCCATTCGGCCCATCATGCTGAAAAACATCCAACGATCCTTTGAATACCTCAGTTGAACCTGCCTCCACCTCATGTCCATGTTGGTATTTTAACAACTCGCTGTGTGAGTTCATTTGTTCATAAATCTATGGTCTCTTAGCCTTGCTTCTTTTCCAAGTGGAATAGGCTTCATTCTCTCGACTCTGTCCAACCCACTCGTGACTTTGAACACCTCAATCAGATCTTCTCTCAGCCTTCTTCTCCCCAGTGAGAACAGTCCCAATTATTCTCATAGCTGAAGCTTCTTATACCTGGAAACTTTCTAGTATGTCGTTTCTGAATTATTTGACTGATACCCTAGACTACAGAGAAAACAGCAGGCTGTGTCACACTGACATGCTGAAACAGTACCACTATTGGGAGGAAGATAAATAAGTGCAGGATTGCCAGGTAGTAGAGACAGTGGAAGAGAAAAGAGATAGTCACAGTCATTGAGTCATAGAGATCTACAACATAGAAAAAAGGCCTTTCAGCTATTGCAACCTTACTGGCTAAAAACAACCATCTAATTATGCTAATCCCATTTTCTAGCACTTGGCCCATAGCCTTGTATGTCTTGACATCACAAGTGCACGTCTAAATACATTTTAAATGTTATGAAGGTTTCTACCTCCTCCATTCTTACTGGTGGTGAGTTCTAGATTCCTACCACCCTCTGGGTGAAAGAGTATCCTCACATCTCCTCTAAACCTTCTTCCTTTTTCCTGAAATCTATGGTTCCAGCCATTGATATGCGATGTGATATGTTAGATTTAGGAGTTTTAAAAAATAAACAAATGCTGCTGTCAATCCTCATCTATTCTGCCCTCATGATCTGCTGTAAACACAGTAAATTTTACCTTCAACAGAGTATTTGTACCTGGAGAGGCAGAGTAACAGAAGTCACTGTCTACTTAAGTATTCAGTAGATGTTTATAACAGCTTCCTCGCCCCCGGTATCTTGCTATAGATTGTAATCACAATCCCTGCTGTGTCTGGTCGCATACTGAGCAATTCAGTTCCAAAATTTAGCCTATTTTCCTCGACGTGTTATGTTGCAGTGACTCTCGTATGATAGAGACTGAAACTAATATCAGCGGGTCACACGCTATGTACAGTGATGATGTTATGAACATGTCTCTTAAAAGGTATATTCAGTACAAACAACAATACAACAGAGACACAATACAACAGAGGGAGGCTTGCACAACTCCCAACTTGAACCCCCTACTGTTCAGTTAGTTCACACCAAACTGTGAATGGGATTAGACACAATGTCATACTTCACATAGATATAGAAAAGTCATCTCTCATAAAACAGCATGCTACCACCTAGATCCTGAGAAATGGGCCAAGGTGAAAGCAGAAATTCAATACATGTTATAAAAGATGATTTGGAGATACCGGTGTTGGACAGGGGTGTACAAAGTTAAAAATCACACAATACCAGGTTATAGTCCAACAGGTTTAATTGGAAGCACACTAGCTTTCGGAGCAACACTCCTTCATCAGGTGATTGTGGAGGGCTCGATCGTAACACAGAATTTATAGCAAAAATTTGCAGTGTGATGTAACTGAAATTATAGATTGACAATCAATTTTTCAATGAATAATTTCAGTTACATCACACTGCAAATTGTTGTTATAGAACAAACTGACTGAACTCGGTCAAACAGTTGGAGCGATCAATTCAAGCTAAATGCCCAAGCTTGATGGTGACGGTTAATGCAGTAACTGGGTGGAGTCCTATCCAATTCCTCACTTGGAGGACTACTAACAAATTAGAAAGTGCCTTATGTATAACAAACTTGATAAGCTAAAGGGCTACCGGCAGGCTCTTTTGACACACTGGGTTATAAGAAAGATTGGTCTCCATCCTGACAGCCTTTTTCCAATGCTGAGTTACCCCACTGAGTTTAAAAATGTTTAGGCCACTTTCCAGAGGCTGATGAAGCATATAGTAGTCGAGGTCCTTAATAATGTAAACCATGTGAACTCCTGCTGGCAGGCCTGGCTGGGTAGGTATGGGAGTTGCTGCTTCAAGATCTACCTGGGTTGCTTTGGCTGCAACAGCTGCAGATCTCAATGTATGGGATAGGTTCACCTGACCTGCTGTTGGCCTGGCTGTCAAAGCTAACTTTTGGAGAAGCTGGAGAAAAGTTACCTCCATCTTTAAATGTCCACGGCCTCACTCAGCTGCCATATTGTGATGGCATCCTGCAGCAAGGCCCCTGGCTTGTTGGTTTGCTACCCAACCTCAAGAGCGCACCTAAATTCTTTACCTGAATAGTGAGACTGCCCTTTGGCCATTAATACCCACACTGAGCAGTCTGTCATTAACACCCACGCACCCTCTGCCATTAATCCTCACATAGCTCAAGGTTATTATTATATACCCAGTTCAGGGTCACTATTACCCACACGGTTCAAGGCCAGTATTACTCACACAGCTCAGGGCCATTATTACCCACATGGCTCAGGGCCATTAATACTCACACGGCTCAGGGCCATTCATACCCACACTGCTCAGGGCCATTAATACCCACACTGCTCAGGGCTATTATTACAAACACTGCTCAGGGCTGCCACAGTAGGGTCTAGAAATTGAGAGGAAAAGTTAAATCCTATGTGTAGTGGCTCAACCCTTGCCAAGGCCTGGCTCAGAGATGGAAAGTTGTAGATGAGTAACACCATTCATAATCTGATCTTTCATCTTCCCATAAAAATAAACACAATACAAATAGTAAATCTTAATTAGGTCCATTTCATCTCCCAGAAGGCTTCCCTGTGCTCAGAGACATTGAACAGGTGTTCTAACTATTGAATAGTTAAATAGGGGGAATGCAAATC
Source organism: Chiloscyllium plagiosum (assembly GCF_004010195.1). NCBI lineage: Eukaryota > Metazoa > Chordata > Chondrichthyes > Orectolobiformes > Hemiscylliidae > Chiloscyllium > Chiloscyllium plagiosum. Next base: position 72,205,800 of record NC_057710.1, read on the forward strand.
TGTCTCTGCTTAGATTAGAGCCTCTGGTTCTCCTTTTGTGAATGACTTTTCAGTATTTTTAGCATCCCATGGGAACATGTCCTGAGCTTCCCAGTCACAAAGATACTTGCCTTTGTTTGCTTAATGGGTTACTAATGTTTCACACCACAACAGCTGTGAATTGTGAATTCCTTACTTGCAAGAGTTCTACTTGTTTATGCAACCACACCTTCAATTCCGCAACAAGGCTGTTGAAACAAATTTTGTAAAGTGGATCAATCACATCTGCAATGTGATTTTTCAATGTAATTGAAATAGTACATTGTGTTTAACACAATATTTCAAGTTTGACTGGCTTCAATCCACAAGCGATTATGCTGAACAATCCAAAGTAAGCCTATCATGTCTTTATAGGAATATAGGAGCATTCCTGACGAAGGGCTTTTGCCCGAACCATCGATTTTCCTGCTCCTCGGACACTGCCTGACCTGCTGTGCTTTTCCAGCACCACTCTAACCTAGACTCTGATCTCCAGTATCTGCAGTCCTCACTTTCGCCACATAGGAGCATTCAACCCATTCAACCCTTCTACAAGATTATGGACGATCTGGGGCTTAACTCTATGTACCTGCCTTGGGCCCGTATCCCTTAATGCCTTTGCTTAACAAAAGTTTATTTATTTATTGTTTAAAATTAACTACTGATTCAGCATCCAATGGTGTTTGTGGAGGAGACTTCCAAACATTTACCACACTGTGTGAATAGAGGTGCTTCCTGCATGTCCCTTAATTTTTAGAATATGCACCCTAGTTCTAGGACCTCAAACCAATGGAAATAGTTTATCTTTATCTACCTTGTTTTTTCTTACTAATATCTTGAAGTCGTCAATCAAAGCACCCCATAAACTTCTAAATGCTAGAGAAAATAGGCCTAATTTGTGTAATCTATCCCCATAACTTAACCCCTGAAGCCTAGGTATCATTCTTGTAAGTGTATGTTGTACTCCCTCCAAGGCCAATACATCCTTCCCATGGTTGGTTGTGTGTCCAGATCTACTCATAGTACTGTAAATAGGGTCTTAACCAGGGTTCTTTTTATAACTGCACCTTAACTTCCATATCCATTGAATCCAGTCCTCCAGATATTAAACCACCTGTTGGTGTCTTTTGAAAGGCTGATGCACAAAACCCCTCTTTCGCCATCCAGTGCACTGAACTTCATACCATCCAGAAAGTACCCTGATCCATCTTTTTTCAGTCCAAAATGAATAATCCTTACATTTGCTTACAGTGAACCCATCTGCCACAGTTTTGCTCATTCACTTCAAACATCAATATCCCTTTGTAATTTTATGTCAATATCTACCACTGTCTACCATGCCACTTAACTTGGTGTCATTGGCAAATTGGCTATATGACTTTTTGCCCACATTGTTTTTTTCTTTCTTATGATAATGTTATTCAAGATTTCCACCACCAGGAAAAAATACGTGTGGTCAGTAAACCAGTAACACGCAAAGTTCGGAACGAGCAATGTTTACATGAGAAAGATGAAGGGGAGGGTAGGAGTCAAATCAAAATAGAGTTGGAGGGGGAAATCAAGCATTCCACTCCTCCACTATGCCCACCTCTCCCTAAGACATTGAGAATATTGGTGGACACAATGTTCCCACAATGTCCTCTCCAGGGACACCTGAGCTCAAACACAGCTGTGGAATTGGGGCAGACAGTTGGTTGTAATGACCCCAACCATGCCTGGACCTGCTAAGGGCCAGCTTGGCCAGGCCCAGGAGCAGACCAGGAGATCCTCCAACCTGCTCAGTCCACTCTGCACTGGGTGCCCAAAGCTCAGGAGCATGGGGCTGAAATGCAACCAAAATTACAGAAGAAGATTTTTTTGGATAATTAAAAGGGAGTACAAAAGCCTACAGCTAATATATATGCATGGACTCCATAGCACCACAAAACAAACCGTTGGGCTGGGAGTCTGTGAACCACCGCAGTTACAAGGGACAATTGCATGCAGCATCCTCCACCTCAGATTCCCAAACTATTCAAGTTGTTCATAAATAATGTAAATAATTGAGGTCCCAACTCAGCTCCCTGTTGGACACCGCTAGTCACATCCTGCTATGCATTATCCCTACTTTCTGCCACTCAGTCAATTTCCCCGCCAGGTCAGTAATTTGCCTTTAATTCCATGGGCTTCTATCTTAGTTAACAATATCTTATGTGGGACTTTATCAAATGCCTCTGGAAGTCCATATAAACAACATCGAGACACATTCCTCTGTCCACTACTTTAGTCACTTCTTCAAAAGTTATTATGAGATTTGTCAGGCATGACCTCCCTGTCATGTTGGCTCTCCCTGATTAACTGAAGATCTGAGATGTTCAGTCACCCCCATCCTTGATTATAACTCCAATAATTTCCAACACCAAATATTAGGCTAAATGGTCTGTAGTTTAATGATTTTCCCTTGCACACTTCTTACAAAGCAAAATCATATCCCCAATTTTCGTTTACAGAGGGATGATTCCTTTATCTAGGGAACTCTGGAAAATTATAGTTAGGGCATCTGCAATGTGTTCCTTTACTTCCTTTAACACTCTCAGATGGAACAATCATATCCCGAGATTGGTCACTGTTTCATTGTGTTAACTTTGTTATTAATGATGTGTACTTACATTAATTTTATTCAGTGCCTTTTTTCAATCCATTATTAATTTCCTTGGAACTTCTGGGAGGCTATCCTTTTTTTGCTGCCAATATCGGGGTACAGGAATTATTCAATAGGTCTGCCATTTCCCCATAGTCATTGACAATATCCCCAAATACAGTCTTTAATGGGCCAGCATTGCCCCTCACCGCCCACTATTTAACTATATAATTCCTTCTTATTGATTTTGAAGTACTTTTCAAGTTGCCTTTCTTAATCTCTTTTAATAGCACTTATAGGCTGATTTGGTCTTTGTAACTTTTCCATTCAACATAATCTGTGCTGCTTTTTGCATTTCTTGAAGTCCTTTCTTAGTTTTATTCCGTCCCTTATCTCTATAGTTGTCCATGGTTGTTTCTTCTGTGAAGTGAAGCTTTTTCCTCTCAGGGGTATGAACTGGTTTTGCCTTGTGCCAAATGTTTTCTTAATACATTTTATTCATTAAAAAAACTTAATGAAGCATTTCTGCACAGTCTTTGCACAAGAATAACAAACAAATATTGGAATTTGACATTCCCTGCAATTGCAAACACAAGGCATTTCTTACGTAGACAAGACTTTATTTACATAGATTCGAGGCACTGAAAGGGTCAGATAACTGAATAGACCCTCATTGTACTTTGGCAGAAAGACCTTAAATGGTGGTCTTTTCTCCACTGTGCCTTGACAGCAGCTGTGCCAACCTTTAATGCATCTCTCAGCACGTAATGCTAGATCTTGGAATATGCCAGTCTGTAACACTCTCTTGAGGTCAATTCTTAGCATGGGAAAACCAACAAGTTTCAGATAGACCAAAAGAGCATCTTTCATTGAGTTGAGGTCCTCCAGGTGCAGTCAATGTTTGTCTCAGTGTGCAACCCAGGGAAGAGCCCCTGGAGCACAGAGTTCAAACCTCGACAAGAACCACTGCATCTCTCTTTAGACCTTCTTTGCAAAGGAGATGTGTGACTATCTCTTCTGCCCTGCAGCTGCTTCAAGGGCATGTGCGGTGACAGAGATAATCCGGGCGTACATCCTCCAGTGTTCTTTACTCTCTTTACTAGATTTCCCAGTTTACTGTGGACACGCTCTGTCTCATTCCATTAAGGCTGGTCTTACCTGAATCTAAAACTCTCATAGCCCATATACGCCTTTTGCTTTCAAATGCTTCATTAAACTGAATCATTTTATGATCACTATTTGACAATAGTGATCATAAATTAGGTTAGTAATTAAATCTGACTCATTACTCATGATTAAATCCAATGTTACTTGTCCTATTGCTGCAGGAAACTATCCTGGACACACACCAGAAATTCACTACCTTTCTGACAGGTACTTGTCTGCCTTTCCCAATCTATGTTCAAGTTAAAATCCCTTATTAATGTTACACTGGCTTTGCTAGATACTTGCCTAATTTCTGCATTTTTACAAGCTAACACTTCAGAGCTACTACCTGGTGTCCATACAAAACACTTATTACAGTTTTAGATCCTTTACTGGACCTCAGTTCCAGCCAAACAGACTCCACTGAATGCTTTCCCTCGTTTTATCCTCCTTCATCACTGAACAATAAGACTATTTCATTGTCATGACCATTTTCCCTATCCTTTATATAAACATTGTGAACTGGTATATTTAGTTCCAGTCTCAACCACCCTGCAGACATTTCTCAGACACCATGTCAAAATCTCCAATTTGAACTTACGCCTGCAGCTCATTTGATTTATTCTTTATTCTGTGCATTTGCATATAGAACTCTGACTCGGCCATATACTCTAACTCGTCCCTTAGCACTGAGGCTTTGTTCACCTGTTTATTACTTCTCTTTTTCGGTTTAATCAAGACACTTCTTATGGTTTTGCCATTACCTGTCATAGCCTGCAATAGGTCTGTTTCTTTAGACTAGATTCCCTGCAGTGTGGAAACAGGCCCTTCAGCCCAACTCGTTCATACCGACCCTCCGAAGAGTAACCCACCCAGACCTATTCCCCCTAACTAATGCACCTAACTCTCCAGGTAACTTAGTATGACCAATTCACCTAACCTGCACATCTTTGGACTGTGGGAGGAAACCAGAGCACCCAGAGGAAACCCATGCAGACACATGGAGAACGTGCAAACTCCACACAGACAGTTAGCCTCTGTCCTGTTGCTTGATTTTTAAACTATATTGACTTACCTGAACACTTCCTTCTCTTACTAGTTTTGAGTCCTTGTGACCACTGTTTTAATTTTTTCTGCTTATCTTAAGAGTCACAATATTATATAAAGCAAAGTCCTGGAACTCCTTCTGTAAAAACACTTTGTGCTTTATTCCATAAGACCTTATGGCGGCACGGTGGCACAGTGGTTAGCACTGCTGCCTCACAGCGCCAGAGACCTGGGGTTCAATGCCCGCCTCAGGCGACTAACTGTGTGGAGTTTGCACGTTCTCCCCGTGTCTGCGTGGGTTTCCTCTGGGTGCTCCGGTTTCCTCCCACAGTTCCAAGATGTGCAGGTCAGGTGAATTGGTCATGATAAATTGTCCGTAGTGTTAGATAAGGGGTAAACGTAAGGGTATGGGTGGGTTGCGCTTCGGCGGGGCGGTTTGGACGTGTTGGGCCGAAGGGCCTGTTTCCACACTGTAATATAATCTAACCTTAGGACATGGAAGCAGAAATTAGGCCATTCAGCCCACTGTGTCTGCTCTGCTATTTTATCATGACTGAGAAGTTTCGTGGGACATGGATGTTGCTGGCTGGGTCAGCAAATATTGCTCATCTCTAGCTGACCTTGGTAAGGTGTTTGTGAGCTGCTCCCTTGAATCTTTGCAGTCCATTTGGTGTAGGTAGACCACAATGCCATTAGAAAGGAGTTACAGAATTTTGACCCAGTGGCTTGGAAGGGATTTTAAAAGTGGTGATATTCCCCCATATCCACTGCCCTTGTCCTTCTAGATAGCAGTGGTCATGAATTAGGAAAGAACTGTTGCAAGATCTTTGGTGAATTTCTGCAGTGCATCTTGCAGAGAGTACACATTGGTGTACTGAGTGTCGGTGGTGAGGGATTGGATGTTTGTGGATATGGTGCCTATCAAGTGGGCAGCTTTGCCCTGATTGGTGTCAAGCTTCTTGAGAGTTGTTGGAGGTGCACTCATCCAGCCAAGTGGGGAGCATTCCATCTCACTCCTGACTGGTGCCTTGTAGATGGTCGACAGGCTTTGGAAGTCAGGAGGTAAGTTACTCACTGGAGGATACCTAGTCACTGAACTACCTTTGTAGTCATAATATTCATATGGCTTGACTAGTTCAGCTTCCAGTTAATGGTAATCCCAAGGATATTGATAATGGGGGATTCAGTGAGGTGAATGCCATTGAACATCAAGGGCTACACTAAGACTCTTGTTGGAGATAGTCTTTGCCTAGCACTGTCTGGCATGAATGTTCCTCGCCAATTTGTCAGCCCTAACCTGGATATTGATCAGGTTTTGCTTGGTTTGAATATGAACTGCTTTGGTATTTGAGGAGTCACGAATGATGCTGTACCTTGTGCAGTCACCAGTGAACATCTCCACTTCTGACAGAGGGGAGGTTATTGATGAAGCAGCTGAAGACAGTCAGGCTGAAGACACTGGCCTGATAAACTCCTGCAGACATGTCCTGGAGCAGACATGACTGAATCAAGAATTATTACAAGGCCGAAGCCGACCATTCAGCCCATCATGCTCCATTATCTGGTCTGGCTCTCTTATTTAAAATGTCCTCTCTTTTCCCTAATCTCCACACACCATCACTATCCAAATAAAAAACATCCAATGCCCTCTTGAATGCTTTAATTGAACCTGCCTTCACGACATTTCCAGGCAGTGCATTCCGTACCCTAACAACTCTCTCTTCATAAACATTTATTCTCACAGCACCCTTCCGTTGTTGGTACCTCATTTTACACTTATGCCCTCTTGCTTTTGTTCATTTTACAAGGGGAAACCACTTCCCCCAGCCTACTTTGTCCAGCCTGTACATGATTTTGAAAACCTCAAACAGATCTCCTCTCAGCCTTCTTCTCTCCAGGCTGAACCGTCCCAACCTCTTCAATCTATCCTCAAATGTGAAAGTTATCTTACCTGGAAACATTCCAGTAAATCACTGTCTGGTACAATTTTGACCCCCTTCTATGCTATTCCCCAATTCATAAAGCCAAAAACATTATATGTTTATTAAGTGCTCTCTCCATCTGTGCTGCCAACTTCAATAATCTGTGCACATAAACATTCAGGTCCCTCCATCATGATGGCCTGTAAATCACCGAATCAAATATTCAGATAGGCACTGCTAGAAGGGGAAGCTCTGTACAAGAAATGTTAATTGATTTAATTCATTTATAATGTCCACTCACCCCCAAAAAAATACACGCCAAGGGGTTTAAACTCCCCTTGTTTATAAGTCACAAAATTGAGTCAGGGAAGCATCAGAATTACAGATTTTATTAGGATCTCTGTTTGCGTTTTTGCAAATCAGCCAACCTATCACAGGATCATAAAAATTCACAGTAAAGAGAAAGACAATTTGTTTTAATATGTCTGTGCCCATTCTTTACTGCATCAATCCAAGACAAACCTCATTGCCTCATGTTCTCCCTATAGCTTTGTATTTTGCAATATGTCAAATATTTATTCAACTTTCCTTTAAAGAACGTAACAGTCTTCACTTTAGCCACTCCCTGCAACTCCAACAAAATTCTGCATAAAGAAATTCTCTTCACCTCTCTGCTCATTCTGTTAGTGTAATTAAATTAATTCCCACTGTGAGTGAACCTGTAACTAGAAAATAGCATGTACCTATTGACGTAATAAAACTCTTGATTACCTTAAAAACTTAAATTTTGTCCACTGTTGGGCTCCTATGTTCTACTAGGCACAGTCCCAGCATTTCAATTCTCTCTCATAACTATAGTTTCCCAACACTTTTAAATCCTACCCTGAATCAAGTACTTTGGAGAAAGGAGTGTCCACAAAATGTTTCTGCAATGCCATGTGTTTGCTGCTGTAATTCATAAACCATAAATTGAGCCTGATTCTTCCAATGTCCTTAAGTGATTTTCTGTGAATTCGCTGATGGCTGTTTTTCCACACTTTTCAGTGTTTGATACATACGGTATCAACGCTGGATGTAGTGCAGAGTCCCTGCACCTCTGGTGAAAACGTCAGGAGTGCCGAAGTCAAGGCATCTAGGCCCATATGGAGAGAGAGTGCCATGTCTGATAACTGCCTGCTGCTCAAATGATATGGGGACTCCAAAGCCCACATTTGATCTTTGTCCCTGAATTTATCATCCCACATTTATCCACCTGAATGACACCTACCATCAATCTACACATTTCACTAAGCCCTATGTATCCTCCTTAAATCTTTCACAGGTTATTCTCATTTTTGGCAGCTTCCTTTCCCCTGTCTCATCAGCAAACTATGACATTGTTATGACTAAATTATCCATCTATTTAAACAAAGTTGTACTCAGCACTGACCCCCGGGGGCACTCCTGCCAACTTACCTCAACAGGTAGACAGGGTAATGAAGGGGGCATTTGGCATGCTTGCCTTTATTGGTCAGTGCATTGAATATAGGAGTCAGGATGTCATGTTGCCGGTGTATAAGACATTGATGAGGCCACTTTGGAATACCGTGTTAAATTCTGGTATTCCTGCTACAGGAAAGATGTTATCAAACTTGAAAGGGTGCAGAAAAGATTTACAAGGATGTTGCCAGGGTTGGAGGGATTGAGCTATAGGGAAAGACTGAATAGGCTGGGCCTGTTTTCCCTGGAGCATCTGAGGTTGAGGGGTGCCTTATAGAGGTTTATAAAATCATGAGGGGCAAGGATAGACTGAATAGCCAAGGTCTTTTCCCAAGATAGAGGAGTCCAAAACTAGACAGTATAGGTTTAAGATGAGAGGGGAAGGATTTAAAAAGGATCTGAGGGACAACGTTTTCATGGAATGAACTGCCAGAGAACGTGATGGAGGCTGGTACAATTACAACACTTAAGAAGTATCTGGGTGGCTTTATCAATGAGAAAGGTTTAGAAGGATATGGGCCCAATGCAGGCAAATGGGACTAGATTAATTGAAGATATCTTGACGCATGGTTGAGTTGGACCAGTTCTTTGTTTCCTATCTCTCTAGGAATTTTTAAAAATTTGTGACATAATTGTTAAACTTTTCACAAAAAACTTCTAACTATCTATATCATCCTAAATAAATTAATTTGCAATAGCTATGTATTTGTTAATTTCTTTAAAAAAAACTTGTCTGGATTTTAATGACCCGAGCAAACCTGCAATTTACCTCATTCATTATTTACACTTTTGCCACTGCATGTGACAATTTGACATGAGGATAGGTTTCATCCTCTGAACTCCTAACTTCAACTTTGCCAAAATAGGGATATGTTGCTTTAAATTGATGAAAATGTTAAGTATTCATTCCTATTAAGATCCAAGTTGGCATCCAATAGACCATATTACATTATGTCCTCTAGTCCTGTCTGATTTATCCATGTCTTTAATATAACTTATGTTAAGTTTAGGTTTTGAATTCTGAGTTAGTAAAATATGGGTTTTCTATGTGTCCAAAATTAATAATTAACTGACAGTTATTTCTGGAACCATGGTTTTACGTCTTAAAAGTACCTATGAGGGTTACACTGGTACCCTAATGTGTTTGTATTTAACTTATGATATTATAACTTAGCAGGGTGAACCATTGTGCTTTAAGGTACAGTAGAAATTCCTAGACTTAGGGAGCTTATTTTTTTTAAGCATAAGGGAAACTCCCATAGCTCAAAGCCAGAGATTTTTGTTTTCAGTTTTACTTTGCTCTGGGCAGCTGAGTTTGTTTCAACACAGACATATGATCTCTCCAGATATAGCTATCAGAGTTTTCAGTCTAGGAGTTAAAATCACAGTTCCCTTAAACCTATCAAGGTGTTATAGCAAGGGACTCAGATGTTCGCATTATTCAATGGTTATCATTAGCTGCTGTACAAAGGATTTTTCTTTAAAAATTGTAAAGGGACAGTCTTACAATTCATGAGATTATACCTTAACTGTGTGGAAATCTCTGAATTTGTGTTATAAATAGATCATTGGTTTATTCTATTTCATCTTTCTTTCTTCTCCTTTATTGTTGAAACAAAACCTGCAACATTGCACACTTCTGTTCTAGTGGGAGACCACTTGTTAAAGCCAAAACAAAATATGATATAGCAAGTCAGACCTTTCCAGTAACATCAGCCGGGATTATAACAATAGAAAGCATATGGATAAGAAAATGGCAATTATTAATTATAAAAAAGCTTTTGAGAATAAAAAATTAGTAAAACCAGCCATTTCAAATCAAACATATTTCACTTAATAATATATACAAACAATGTTAATTTTAAGAAAGCAGATATGTAGCCGAGTGCTTATGGCCCTTGACCAGCTAACAAAAAGTCAACAATTCAAATCTAATTTAGGCCAATTTCAAAATTGTATTCAATCATTTCTAGGGCGCACCAGAAAAACAATGAATAAATGATGCTGGTTATTTGTATGGCATCCAATGAAACTTGAAAAGACAAATCAATCCAAACAAATTAAAATTGGTTTGGTTTATACTGCTTAAAATTACAGCTTTTTTGGCTGAAACATGACTGCTATTTTGTCCCATGACACTTGTTACAAATAAATAAGCTGATTCCACAACTGGATAAAACTACAAGAAAACATTAGCAACCAAGAAACAAGTTATTTAATGGGTTCTATTTGATTTGCAACGAGTACCGAAATATGATTTACCATTCAGCAACCCTGTTAGGGAGAACAGCTGTTGCTTTTATGGAAATAATAAATCGCCACAAACTGATTTAATTTAACGACTAACGTTATTATTATCCAACCATTACAATTTTGATTCAACAAAATATTTTTAGGTTAATTGTTTAGTTCTTCATCAGCCATGTGATGGACTAAATTTGTATATTTTGCAGAATCTATACTACTCCAAACTTCACATTCCCAATTTACACTCAACAAACCACAAATCCAAACTGAAAAAGACAGCACAACACTGAAATAAAGATCCTCATTTATCTTCTTTTGACTTTTTTTAATATCTCAAATAAATTTGTGTAGATGGTTGAGTTATAGATTTATTGAGCCACACAGCAAGGAAACAGATCCTTCGGTCCAACCAGTCTATACCGAACATAATCTAAACTAGTTCCGCCTGCCTGCTCCTGGCCCATATTCCTTCAAACCTTTCCTATTCATGTATCTATCCAAATGTCTTTTAAATTTTTAATTATGCCTGTCTCAGCCACTTTCTCATAATATTCATTCCACATGCGAACCTCCCTCTGTATTTTTAAAATCTCTCTCCTCTCAGCTTAAAAATGTGCCTACTCGTCTTGAAATCCACCATCCTAGGCAAAAGACAACTACAATTAACTATCTATACCTCTCATTATTTTATAAACTTCTGTTGGATCACCTGCCAACCTCTTACTCTCCAGTGAAAAATGTCCCAGCCTATCCAGCCTTTCTTTATAACTCAAACCTTCTAAACCTGGCAACATCCTGGAAAATCTCTTCTGAACCCTCTCCAGCTTGATAATATCCTTCTTATAACTGGGCGACCAGAAATAGACACAGTATTCCAGAAGAATTTTCACCAATGTCCCATACAACCTCAATATGAATTGCCAACTCCTATATTGAAAGGACTGAGCAATGAAGGCAAATGTGTTAAATGCCATTTTAACCACCCAGTCTTTCGTGACACAAGCTTCAAAAGAACTATGTACCTGCACCACTAGGTCCTTCTGTTCTACAACACTACCTGAGCATTACTTGTATAAGCCCTAACAAAATGTTTGTTGTATCAAAGTGCAATACCTCACATTTATCCAGATTGAACTCCATCTGCCATTTTTCAGCCCATTGACCCATTTGATCAAGATCCCTTTGTAATCTTAGAAAACCTTCCCTGTCTACAATGTCACAAATTTTGTTGTTGTCTGCAAACCTACTAATCATGCCTTCTATATTCTCATCCAAATCATTCGTACAGAAGACAAACAAAACAGGACGCAGAACTGATCACTGTGGAACACCGCTGGTCACAGGCCTCCAGCCCGAAAAGCAACCCTCCACCATTACTCTGTCTCTTGCTGTTAAGCCAATTATGTATCCAGTTGCCAAGCTCACCCTGAATCCTATGTGACCTAACCTTACTAATTAACATGATGAAACAGGGAGTTTCAATCAAGAAACACTTCCAGGCATAACAATTACTGGGCTCCAAATAATTTCACAATCTACTTCCAACACATGCATACAGGAAGTTTTTGTGAGTAGTGATTTTCATGGGACAACCCGAAATAATACCAAATCATTACAATCACGCTGCATACTGGATACACTAGCATAATGAATACATTACTGCGCATGGAATCCAGAGAACGGGGACAGGATTTGGCAAATTGGATCAGTGCACCGATGAAGGTGTCCCAGCATGTTGAAAACAATCATTCAACTTGGATTTTGTCCTAACTAATCAAATATATGTTAGAGGGAAGCTCTTAAAGCTTGAGATCCAATGAGGCTTTTAAAAAACAGCTAAGGTCAATTAAGAAATTAATAAAGAGAGTTAGATTAGATACATAAAACAAACTGTACAAATTTCTATACACATAAAAAAGTTAATATAATTAAACATGGGTATCTAAGAAATGGAGACAGAAGCTATCATGGCAAATAAGGAAAGAGCAGAGACATTATAACAGTATTTCGCATGTGTGTTCATGATAGAGGACATAAAAAAAAGTCCAGAAATAGTGGGTCTTATGAGATTGAAAAAATTAAGAGAAATAAGTATTGTGTAGCTCCTGTGGCGCAATCAGTCAGCGCGTGGTACTTATATGTCAGTATGGAGGTGTGTGCAATGCCGAGGTTATGAGTTTGAGCCTCACCTGGAGCAGTTTTATGGGCAGCATGGTGGCACAGTGGTTAGCACTGCTGCCTCACAGTGCCAGAGACCTGTGTTCAATTCCCGCTTCAGGCAACTGTCTGTGTGGAGTTTGCACATTCTCCCTGTGTCTGCGTGGGTTTCCTCCGGGTGCTCCGGTTTCCTCCCACAGTCCAAAAATGTGCAGGTTAGGTGAATTGGCCAAGCTAAATTGCCCATAGTGTTAGGTGAAGGGGTAAATGTAGGGGAATGGGTCTGGGTGGGTTGCTCTTCGGAGGGTCGGTGTGGACTTGTTGAGCCGAAGGGCCTGTTTCCACACTGTAAGTAAACTAATCTAAACTAATCTAATCTAAGCATTCATAAATAACAATTATTAGAAAAGTGAGGAGAAAAAAATCAATACCTTGGGGAGGATGGCTCACATGCTAGGGTTTAAAAACAGCTAGCTGTAAAAATAAGGGATAGATTAGTATTGATCTTCCAGAATTTCCCCTCATGATAGAATGAACCCTGTCAGTTAAAAGGTGAAACACATAACTCCACTATTTGAAATGGAGTGAGATGGCCAACTGGGGTCTTTAGGCCAATTTGTCTGGCATCAGTAGTCGGGAAAATAACAATTATTACATTACTACCATTTTTTATATGGTTAAAAAGAAAAGGCAGAGAAAATCATAATATGATTGGACAGCATCATTGCAAATTTATGAAAGGGATCTTTGAGTTTGTAACTAGCATAACAAATGGAAGAACCAGTGAAGATATTATATTTAGAATTTCAAAGAGCATTCAGTACAGTAAGGAGTAATACAGAGGTTCTTACACAAAATTAAGACTATGCGATTTGGGAAAATATTGTAGATTGAATTGAGGTTTGCTGAATGGATAATATAAGAGTATGCAAATAAACATGCAATTTAAGTCAGACATGTCCTAACTAGTGAGATACCACAGCATTCAGTGTGTGGGCCTCAATTAGCATAGAATCTCTAAGTATGGAAATGGGCCATTTGGCCCATTAAGTCTATTTCAACCCTGCAAAAAACAACCCACACAACCCTGCATTTCCCATGGCTGATCCATCTAATGTGCACATTTTTGGACTGTGGGAGGAAACCAGAGCACATGTCAAAAATCCATACAGACACAGGAAGAATGTGCAAGCTCCACACAGACAGTCACCCAAGGCTGGAATCGAACCTGGATCCCTGGACTGAGGCAGCAGCACCAGCTACTGAGCCACCTTGCTTCCCTTTAAAACTTAGATCAATGCCTTAGGTAATGGGACTCAATACAACTTATCAATGCTTGCTAATGATACAAAATTAGGTAGTCAAGTAAAGTCAGGGGAGAAATCAAAGAGGATATAAAGACAGGCTAAGTGAGTAAGCAAGGATATGGCAGATGCAATATTATGGGAAGAAATATGAAGTTATTCACTTTATTAGGCAAAATAGAATTGCAGCTTTTTTAATGATGATATTCTGGAAATATAGATATTCAGAGGAATCTGAGAGATCTTGTCCAAGATCATGGAAAATTTACATCCAGATACACCAGCAGGAAACAAAATAAGTCATAAGCCATTATTATAAATGAGTTAGGGTACAAGATTGAAAACGGCTCACTGCAGGTGTATATATATCAGGTACTGATGAAAGCTCAATTTGAGTACATTGTGCAGCTCAGGTCTACTTATTAAGGAAAAGATATATTTGCCATTGAGGAAGTACAACAAAGATCCATTAAACAGATATCTGGGATGAGCTATGTAGAAATTGAAAAAATGAAGCCTTTTTACTCAGTGCTTTGAAGAATGAGAGGAAATGTCACATAAAGAAGAGGCATGGCACAAGTACTTTGCTTTTCACTCTATCTCAGTACATGTGACAATAATCAAACCAAAGCCACTCAGCAGAAATTAAATGTTTCTCCTGGTCAATGGCTCTAGAACTAAAGATCACAGGACGGAGATTGGCTTTTAATAAATTTTCAATACATGATGAAAATGACAGCCATTTTTGACCAAATGTGACATCAAGGAGCCCAAGTAAAAGTGAAGTTAATGGGAGGCAATGGGGAGACTCTGCAATGATTGGAGTCATACCTGGTGCTTCGGAAGGTAGTTGTGGTTCATAGAACCAAAGAATCCCCACAAAAGCACTGCCTATCGACTTGCTCCGAACAGCATCCCATCCAGACCTAACCCCCTACGCTTTGCCGCATTTCCCCTGGCTAATCCACCTAGCCTGCATATCCCAGGACACTACAGACAATTGAGCATGGCTAATCCACCTAACATGTACATTTTTGGACAGTGAGAGGAAACCAGAGCACCCTCAAAAATGCACAGACACGGGCAAAACATGTAAATTCCTCACAGTCAGTCACCCAAAACTGGAATCAATCCCAGATTCCTGGCCACTGTGAGGCAGCTAACCACTGTGTCACCCTCTTTAAAAAAAAGCTTGTTGTTATCTCAGCTCCAGGACATCTCTTCAGGAGTTCTTCAGGGGAGTTCCAAGGCCCAGGCATCTTCAGCTGCTTCATTCATGACTTTTCCTCCATGATGAGGTCGAAAGTGGGATGAACGCCAATGATTCGCTACTCCTAAGATACTGAAGCAGTCCATGACCAAATACATCATGACCTGGACTATGTCCAAGACTGGAGTGAAAAGTGTCAATTAATATTCACACTACACAAATGCCAGGTGATGGCTATCTCCAATAAGAGGTAATCTAACCATTACCTTGGGGTTACTATTAACCAGAGATTGAACTGAACAGGCCAGTTAAATACAGTAGAATACTGCAGCAAGTAGATCACCTTCTGGCTCTCCAAGGCCCATCCACCATCAACAAGCCATACTCTGAAATGTGATGTAATACTCCCTACTTCCCTGAATGGGTGCAGCTCCAACAACACTCTCGAAATTTAACACCATAGAGGGCAAAGCAGCCTGCTTGATCAGCATCACATCACATCACATCACAAACATTCACTCCCTCCACCACAGATGCTGAGTAGGAGCAGTGTGTACTATCCACAAGCTACACTGCAGAAATTCAACAAAAATTGGATCTTCCAAAGCCATGAGCACTGATGTCTAGAAGGACAAGGGCAGCAGGTACATGAAACAACTTACTTGCAAATTTCCCTCCAAGCCACTTTCCAACCTGAGGTGAAAATAAATCACTGTTCCTTCACTGCAGCTGGGTCAAATTCCCTCCCTGATGCCATTGCGGGTCAACAACAGCAACAATCCAAGAAGGCAACTCACCACCACCTTCTTAGGGGGAACGAGGGGTGGGCAATAAATATTGGCCCAGCAACACATCAGTGAATTAAAAAAAAAACAAATCTTAGTTTGTGCCAGATCTGACACCAACCAGGTAAGACTTCTCCGCATTTTGTTAGTGTTGCTTGATGTCACACTCTGTCATTTGCTGCCTTTCCTCTCGCCAAGCTGGCCCAAAGCTGTATTCATGTCTGGTACTGAGTGGCTGAGTGAAACCCAAACTAAGTGTTGGTGATTATTGGCGAATAAGCATGGTCAGTGACATATCCCATCACTCCATCTCATGATTGCGAGTACAGTGATGGGGTAGTCATTGGTCAGAGTTGATCTGCCCTGGATTTTGTGGACAAGACAAACCTGGGTGATTCACAACACAATCCAGAATATGCTAATCTTGTGGCTATTTTGGAATAGCTTGGCCAGGGTGCAGCTGGTTTTGAAGGACAGACCTTGAATACGACGGCAAGATGCTGTCAGGGTTCAAAGGCATTGGTGTAACCAGTGCCTTTAGCGATTTATTTTATCATGTGGAAAGAACTGAATTATTGTTGTCTTAATATTGCAGGAATTCAGGAGGTCGAGATGGACCACTTACTCAGAAAGGCAGTTCTGATTGAGAATGTTAAAAATCACACAACACCAGGTTATAGTCCAACAGGTTTAATTGGAAGCACAACTAAACCTGTTGGACTATAACCTGGTGTTGTATGATTTTTAACTTTATACACCCCAGTCTAACACCAGCATCTCCAAATCCTGATTGAGAATGGCTGCAAAATGGTCCAGTCTCGTGTCTTGCATCATATTTCATCAGTATTATCTCTGAAGATACTTATCCCTCTAGATTGGGTTGGGATATCTGGTCGGCATGGACGGGTTGGACCGAAGGGTCTGTTTCCATGCTGTACATTTCTATGACTCTATGGTATTGGGGCTGTTAAAAAATTATTTTATTTTCAAATTAGACTCTGCAGGCTTGAAGTACGTGCTAGTTATTTCAACTGGTAATACAACTGTGGTGGTGCCATGGTGTACAACATTCAGCACGTGAAAATAGCAATACAGCAAGACACCACAATCACGACAGTATTTCCAGAATGCTTTGCCCGGATGAAACACCCTCTCGATGAAAAACAACAAACTCCAATTTTATTTCAAAAAGACCAGCCGCAAATGTCAAGGAGCAACCTTATCAGCTGGAGAATGAGTGATGACTGAAATATTGGCAGGTAAACAAACTGGATGACTAAAGCTCCAAACATAATGCATGAACCAGACTGAAAATCTTCTTTAAAAATTATTTTCTCTGCAACATGTTTCCCTTCGATGATCTTTACTTGCTTTCCATAGGACACCAAAAAAATTTCCAACTTTGCAATATTCTAACATTCTCATTGACAAGCTTAAATCAGCAAAGAAAGCCAATCCGGATGGAGCTTCAGCCTACAGCAGGACTGGGCACTGGGTGCACGGGGAACATGCAATGCACAACCAAGTCTAAAATAAACATTTGACACGAATGTCCTTCCCAGTGGCTGGGTGAACTGAGATTAGCTCGGTTCTGGAAAGATGCTGTGTGCATAGGGGTTACAGCAACGAGAGGTTTATAAACTTCTCAAGAAAATACATGCGGGTGAAAGCAGTGGCGAGGACTCAGTGGATATTTCGGCACACTCTCCGACACACACACACACACAGGAACCGCTTTTCAAATCAGCCGAAAGACGGACAAGCAGCTTGAAGGTGAATAAGCCCGGCGCTAGAGGAAAGCAGAGAGTTTACCCGGGGCACTCAGGGGCCCTTAAGGAGCTGGTGGATCTCGACCGCGGTTTCATGACGATGTGGCTCATGGTGTGATCCTGCTCAGGATCTCCGGACTCGACCACAACTCTTCCTCGAGATCTGATTTCCTCGTCCCGAATACGTTGTGGGGCAGACTGCAGTCACCTCCCCCTCTCCCTCCCCCTCTCCTTTCCTCTGAGCTCTTTCTTCACCGAATTACTCAAGCATCAACTGTTCGGAAGTGACAGCTCCTGCCACAGGCACCGCCAGTGAGGCTGCTCTCTCTCTCTGTCTGTGAGCCCAGACCGCCCGCCCTGGGACCGCGGCTTCTCGGGTCCACACACAAACACGGACACAGGGATACAGTGAGACACACACACACAGGGATACAGTGACACACACACACAGGGACAGTGACACACACACACAGGGACAGTGAGACACACACAGGGACAGTGAGACACACACACAGGGATACAGTGAGACACACACACAGGGACAGTGAGACACACACACAGGGATACAGTGAGACACACACACACAGGGACAGTGAGACACACACATGGATACAGTGAAACACACACAGGGACAGTGAGAACACACACAGGGACACAGTGAGACATACACAAGGACACAGGACACACATAGTGAGACACACACACAGGGACACAGAGACACACACAGGGACACAGTGAAACACATACACAGGAACACAGTGTGACACAGACAGTGAGAGACACACAGGAACACAGTGTGACACACATAGACACATACACACAGACATAGTGAGACACATACTCAGGAATACAGTGTGACACAGGCACATACACACAGGCACAGAGAGAGACACAGGAACACAGTGTGATACACACGGACAGTGTGATACACACACGGACACAGTGAGAAACAGAGTGAGGCACACACAGGAACACAGTCTGACATACAGTGAGAGACACACAGGAACACAGTCTGACATACACAGTGAGAGAGACACACACAGGAACACAGTGAGACACACATACATAGTGAGACACACACAGACATAGCGAGACACACAGACATAAGGACACCCACACATAATGACACACATATAGTGACACACTCACAGTGAGACACTCAGAGACACAGAGTGAGACACAGTCTGTGAGACACACAGTGAGACACATAAACACAGTCACACACTGAGACAGTGAGACAGACACAGTGAAACACAGACACATACACTGCCACAGTGAAACACACACACACACACAAACACATGTCCATACAGAGCAGGAGAATCGACCTTTCGGGTAAGCCCTTCATCAGGAATTAGGCTCATTCTTGATGAAGAGTTTATACCCAAAACGTCTGACTGACCCGCGGTGTTTTTCCAGCACTACACTCTAGACTCTGATCTCCAGCATCTGCAGTCCTCACTTTCTCCACAAACACACACAAATACTGAGACATACACATAGAGAGACACAGACATACTCAGACACAGACACACACACTGAGACACAGGCACACTGAGACACACACAGAGGCGCAGGCACACTGAGATACAGACACACTGAGACAGACAGACACCAAATAGAGACTGACATATACACACAAACTGAGACAAAGACACAGAAACATACCTTTAGAGGCACGCACACACACTGAGACAGAGACAGGCATACTTACACACCTATACACACATAGACAGAGACAGTAACCCACTTATAGACACACACAGAGACTGAAGCCAGGAAGGAGGCAGAAGCGGCAGGAGGATCGCATATGCCCCCGGCCCCCGGTTTTCCCACCAGTGGACGGAGAGAGGGGAGGGAAGGGGAGAACCCGAGCAAAGCTGCTCCTTCGGAGGGGGTTCGCTGCCCAGGAAAGGAGCTGGAGCTGGAGCTGCACTCGGGCAAAGTGCTGTGCTGCCCCCACCCTCAGCTTCCAGCCCATCCCTCATCCCTTACTCCACCGCCCCCCAAGTAAACAGGGGTTGAAGAGCTCCCTTACACCCAGCTGCCCCGCAGCCTGGTCCCAGACTGCAGAAGGAACAGCTTCAACTCCATCAGCGGCCAGGGGCTCAGTGAGAGAGAGGGGGAGAGAGAGCCCGAATGGGTGGGGGGGTAACCCCTCACCCTCACACTGGCTACTTGTTGCCATTCCCCGTGTTGGGAGTCCAGCCTTGGAGTTCTCTTGCTCTGCAGATCAGTCACCAAGCACTTGAGTTTCCTAAACTGCTTTAAAGCTTATCCCAAACTCGCTGCACGTCTCAGTCTGACAGCCCACCTTCTCTGTTCCCGGGACGTGGTTCCAGCCCGCAGCCACTCGGTAGCCATCCCTACGGTCAGGACCATTCACCTCAGCTCGGGGCACAGGTTCCTATCGCCCGGATATTGCCGGCTGTAGCAGGCGCTGCATGTTCCCTGCCCGGTCACTCACGGTGACACCACTCACTCTGATGCATCTCAGTTCGGTGAAGAACCCGCAGGAGAAAAAGTGACTCCAGCGGCAAACTGAGGTCGTTCGACTTCGTTTATGGGGTCATTCGCGCAGTCTGATGAATAGGACAACTCCCATGTTGCATTGAATGTAAGAATCTACATCATCATTTAAAAACTAGACTTTTTTTCCCGAAAAAGAAGAACTGATATCACAACTGTACGTTATGTTAATTTTACCTTCAAAATATACTTCATTTTTTTACATTGAATATACTACAGATAAAAAGATCATTCAGCACAACCAAGTGTCAGTTGTTCAACTCCACAAAGTGTCCACTCATTCCATTTGCCTGGTCTCAGTCTTTTAGTGTTTTGTTTTTCATGCTACTGTGTGAAATGGGGAGCAAAGTTTGTGGAACACACAGAAGAGAGAAAACTGCAAGATGCAGCAAAAGAAATATAGAAGTATTTGCATTCATGCAGCACTCCCAGCCTACACTTTGTTTTTTCCAAGTTAAAAATCACACAACACCAGGTTATAGTTCAACAGGTTTATTTGGAAGCACTAGCTTCCTGAACACTGCTCCTTCATCAGGCAGCGCTCCGAAAGCTACTGCTTCCAAATAAACCTGTTGGACGATAACCTGGTGTTGTGTGATTTTTAATTTTGTCCACCCCAGTCCAATACTGGCACCTCCACACCTTGGTTTTTTTTCCCCAGAAAGAACAAAGTGAAAATTGAGTAACAAGAGAAAAGTGAGTAGAATTAAAGCATGAACATTTTCAGAAATCTGAGATTTCTCATCCACCGGCATCCAGACTCATCCATAATGCAGGAAATCACCGTATTTTAGGTGCCAGTAAGAGCTGTCAGTGACCAAAATACATCATGCAATCAATCAGCCAGCTTGATTGGCATACACATCCACTCCCTCTGCGACTATTGCTCAGCAGCAGCAGTGTACAAGGTTCACTGTAGAAATTCACCTAAGGTTCTGAGACATCAACTTCCAAATCCACGACCATTTCCATCTAGACGAACAAGAAGCAGCGAACACTGCTACCTTCAAGATCCCCTCCAAACCACTCACCATTCTGATCTGGAAATACATTGCCATTCCTTCACTGTCATTAGGTCAAAACCCTGGAATTCCCTTCCTAATGGCATTGTGGGTCAACCCACAGCAGGTGAACTGCAGTTGTTCAAGAAAGCAGCTCACCTTCACCTTCTCAACGAAGGGCGCGCAATAAATGCTGGTCAGCCAGCGACACCATCGTCTCACAAAGGAATAAGATGAAAAAAAAAATCCACGTGTATTTGGAGAGGCAACGTCCGAATACGGATAGTCACCATGGTTTTGTGGGAGGGAAATCACATCTCACAACCATGATAAAGTTATTTGAGGAAGTAACCAAAAAGAATGATGAGAATAGAACTGTAGACATCATTTACTTAGATTTTAGTAAAACCTTTGATAAAGTTCCACATAATGGACTAATTAGTAAAATTAGATCACATCACACAAGATTCAGGGTGAACTTGCCAATTGGTTACAAAATTAACTTTAGGTAGGAGACACAGACAGATGGTGGAGGGTTGTTTTTTTTTTACTTCTAGAGGCCTGTGACCAGTAGTGTTCCACAGGGATTAGTACTGGATCCACTGTCACTTGTTATTTATATAAATGATATGGATGAGAATATAGAAGGCATGGTTAGTAATTTTGCAGATGCCACCAAAACTGGTCGTATAGTGGGCAGCGAACAGGGTTAAATAAGATTACAAAGAGATCTTGATCAATTGTGTCAATTGGCTCAGGAGTGGCAGATGGAGTCTAATTTGGATAAATGCAAGACACTGCATTTTGGTAAAACAAAAAAAGGGCAGGACTTATACAAGTAAAGTCAGGTCAAGGATATTATTGTAGAACAGAGAGACCAGGTACATGAATTTTCAAAATTTGTGTCACAAAGAGACTGGATGGTTAAGAAGGCATTTAGAATGCTTGCCTTCATTGCTCAAACCTTTGAGTACTGGAGTTGGGAATCATGTTGAGATTATACAGGGCATTGGTGAGGTCTCTTCTGGAGTACTGTGCAAAAAGGTAAAAACAATGACTGCAGATGCTGGAAACCAGATCTGGATTAGTGGTGCTGGAAGAGCACAGCAGTTCAGGCAGCATCCAAGGAGCAGCGAAATCTCCTTGAATGCTGCCTGAACTGGAGTACTGTGCAGCCATGTAATAGGAAGGATATTATTAAACTGGAGAGGGCTCAGAAAAGATTTACCGGGATGTTGCCGGGAATGGAGGGTTTGAGTTATAAAAATATGCTGTATAGACTGGGGCTTTTTTCACTGAAGCGTCAGAGGTTGAGGGGTGACCTTATGGAATTCACAAATTATGAGCGGCTATTCGTAGAAAGTCCTTTTCCTAAGGTGAGGGTGTTCAAAGTAAGGAGGCATATATTTAAGGTGAGAGGAGGAAGATTTAAAAAGGAAGTGAGGGGCAACTTTTTTTACACCGAGTGGTTAGTGTGTGGAATGAACTGCAAGAGGAAGTGGTGGGTGTGGGTACACTTACAATTTTAAAAGACATTGGATAAGTAAATGAATTAGAAAGGTTTGGAAGGATATGGGTCAAATGCAGGCAGGTGGGACTAGTTAGTTTGGGGGAACATTGGACTAGTTGGACTGAAGGGTCTGTTTTCATTCTGTATGACTCTATGATGTCACTTATTTCACATTATGTCCAAATTAATTTCTGTTCACAAGGCTAGGCGCACAACAGATTTCAATGAGATTTAGAAGATTCTTGAATGTAAATTACAAATTGGCAAAATGAGGAAAACACTGGTTGCATTACTAAACTACATTCTGATACATTTATTTTTCAAGCAGCAAAAAAACAGATTATCTGGTTCAGATTATCACATTAATGTTTGTGAGAGTTTGCTGCATGCAATATGGTTGATGTTTCCGACACACAACGGTGATTGCACTCCAAAATGAAAGCACTTCATTATCTATAAAGTACCTTGGGAAGTTTCAAAGTTGTGACAGGTGTTATTTTTTTTTCCCCCAATCAGATCAAGGTTGGATTGTACCACAACTCTATTTGTCTCTGATCTGCTTTCTTTGATATCTAACAAAATATATCAGTTGCAGTCAACTTCCACTAAATGTGCCAATTCTGATTTTAAATTTGTGATTTCTTGTTCCAGACTCTCCCATGATAGAAACCAATTGGAGCTAATTTAGTCAGTATCCCAAATCTGACACAATTCCAAGGCAAACAGCCATGACACAGCAGAACAGGGGCTGAGCACCAAACTAAGTTTGATCTCCACATTCATGGAAGCTGAAAGCACCAATCAGTACCCTAACAAATTTCATTTAGTTCAAATGCCAACAGATAAATCAAGAAATGCGCTTGCCAATTGGATATATAATTGGCTTTTCGGCAGGAGCCAGAGAGTGGTTGTGGACGGTTGATTTTTGGACTGGAGGCCTGTGATCAGCAGTGTTCTACAGGGATCAGTTCTGGTTTGTTTATCATTTCTACAAGTTATTTGGATGGGAAAATAGAAGACATTCTTAGTAAGTTTGGAGACTACACCAAAATTGGTGCATAGAAGACACTGAAGAAGATTTCCTAAGACAACAAAGGGATCTTGATCAAATGGGTCAATGGGCTGAAAAATGGCAGATGGAGTTCAATCTGGATAAAAGCAAAGTATTGCATTTTGGTACAACAAATAGGAACAGGATTTAAACAATTAATGGTAGTGGTTGCAGGTTTATTCGCTGAGCTGGAAGGTTCATTTTCAGACGTTTCATCACCAATGACATAATCAACCCTAGGAAACTCAAACATATAAATAGAAATGGGGCTACACCACCAGTCCTTCATTCGGAGGCTCACTGAAGATGTTACCAACTATGGTGATGAAATATCTGAAAACAAACCCTCCAGCTCAGCGAGCAAACCTACATCCAGAACCTCAACCTGAGCTACAAATCTTCTCAAAACTCGCTAATTAATGGTAGGGTCCAGGGTAGTGTTTTATAAAGAGTGATCTCAGGATGCAGGTAAATAATTCTTTGAGGTTTGTGCAACATGTAAACAAAGTGGTTAAAAAGGCATTTAGCTCATTTGCCTTCATTGCTCAGTTTTTTGAACACAGAAGTTGAAAAGTCATATTGAGATTGTACGGGACATTGGTGAGACCTCTTCTGGAAACTGTGTCACCCAGTTCTGGTCACCCAGTCGTAGGAAGGATATTATCAAGCTGGAAAAGTTTCAGAAGAGATTTACCAGCAATGAAAGGTTTGAGTTATAAAGAAAGGCTAGGAGTTTTTTTCACTGGAGCATAAGAGATGAAATCATCCATTTTGGTAGGAGTAACAGTAAAAAGGATTATTACTTGAATGGTAAAAAGTTGCAGCATGCTGCTATGCAGAGGGACCTAGGTGTTCTTGTGCATGAATCACAGAAGGTTGGTCTGCAGGTACAACAGGTAATTAGGAAGGCAAATGAAATTTTGTCCTTCATTGCGAAAGGGATTGAGTTTAAAAGCAGGGAGGTTGTGTTGCAGCTGTACAGAGTAAGGATGCTGGAGTACTGCGTGCAGTTTTGATCTCCTTACTTGAGAAGGGATGTCGTTGCATTAGAAGGGGTGTAGAGGAGGGTTTTTTTTGGTTGATTCTGGAATTGAGGGGGTTGGCTTATGAGGAGAGGCTTAGTAGATTGGGATTATATTCATTGAAATTTAGAAGAATGAGGGGGGGTCTTATCGAAACATACAAAATTGTGAAGGGAATAGAAAAAATAGAAGTAGAGAGGATATTTCCACTGGTAGGTATGATTTCTTGTTCCAGACTCTCTCATTATAGAAACTAAATGGAGCTAATTTAGTCAGTATTCCAAATCTGACACAATTCCAAGGCAAACAGCAATGACACAGCAGAACAGGGGCTGAGCACCAAACTAAGTTTGATCTCCACATTCATGGAAGCTGAAAGCACCAATCAGTACCCTAACAAATTTCATTTAGTTCAAAGGCCAACAGATAAATCAAGAGGGCATAACCTCACAATTTGGGGGAGCAGATTTAGGACTGAATTGAGAAGGAGCTTCTTCAGCCAGAGGATTGTGAATCTATGGAACTCCCTGCCCAGTGAAGTAGTTGACGCTACTTCAGTAAATGTTTTTAAAGCTAAGATAATTTTTTTTAACAATAAAGGAATTAAGGGTGAGGGTGAGAAGGTGGGAAAGTGGAGCTGAGTCCACAAAAAGATCAGCCATGACCTAATTGAATGGCGGAGCAGGCTTGAAGGGCCAGACGGCCTATTCCTGCTCCTAGTTCATATGTTCTTATGAGAGACAATCTCAAAGAAGTTTATAAAATAATGAGAGAAATAGATAGCTTTAATGGTAGTTGCCTTTTCCCTGTGATGGGGAATTTTAAGACAAGGGGGTACACTTTTAAGGTGAGGGGGAGAGATTTAAAATAGACATGATGAGTAAATCTTTTACACAGAGGGTGGTTGACATGTGAAATGAACGTCCTGAGGAAGCAGTGGATGTGGGTACAATTACAATGTTTAAAAAACATTTGGTCAAGTCCATGAGTAGGAAAGGTTTGGAGGGATATGGGTCAGGACTAGTTCAGTTTAAGATATCTACTCGATATGTACTGGTCGGACTGAATGTTCTGTTTCCATACTGTATGACTCTCCGAGGCTAAGTGAGGGATGTGATGAGTAGCAGGCAGTAAACAGTTTAGCCAAAGCTCCCAGTCATTTGGGGAGGCCATGAAAAATACTCCTGCACTCTGTGGCTTCACAAAACTCGTATTTCTTAAATTTAGGAAGTTTTTGTTTTACAGTTTTCCAGCCATTAGGAGCATTGATTGAAAAATCCAGAATGAATAGTGGGAGCTTGCTCTGAATGACCCAAACATATTAAGTAAAGTGGATCTGAAGTGGGCGCAGGAGCTCATTTCAGTGAACTAAGAATACAGCTTTAAAAAGGCCCTTAACAATTTAGCCTCAGCCTCAACATTTTGCAGGTTAGACTAAGGCATCTGTTTTGATATTTTAGTTATCATCACATTTGTTTCTGAAAAATTAGATGTCTGTCCACTATCAATCTCTTGATCATTTTAAATACCTCTGTTAGACTGTCCCGCAATCTTTTAAATTCAAAGGCACACAAGTGAAGTTGATGCATCCTGCTCATTACTTATCTCTCTTAGTGCTGGTATTATTTGGTGAATCCACTGTGTTCCCTTCAAGGCAATGTATCGGTCCATAAGACCATAAGAAAATGAACAGGAGTAGACCATTCCACTGTTTGAGCCTGCTCTGACATTCAATAGGGTCATGGCTAATCAGACATTCCTCATGTCCATGTTTCTGCTTTTCCTCAAAAAAAGTCCCTGAATTTCACTTTTCTGCATAATCAACAATCCTTGATTCCTCTACTGATCAAAGATCTATCTATCTCAGCTTTATAAAGTCATACTGTCATACAGCACAGAAATAGCCTCTTTGGCCCAACTCATCCATGCCAAGTCAGTGTCCTAAACTAAACTACTCCCAATTGCCTGCATTTGGCATTTATCCATCTAAACTTTTCCAATCCATGTACCTCTTTCAATGTCACACCACAAAAATATCAGGCAATAAGAGTAATCTAACCATCACCCTTTGACAATGGCATCACTAAATCCCCCACTACCATCCTGGGGGGGGCTACCATTGACTAGAAACTGAAGTGGACAAGCCATATAAGTACAGTGGAATACCACAGCAAATAAATCACCATCTGACTCCCCAAGGGCGGTCCAGCATCAACAAGGCATAAGTCAGGAATGTGATGGAAAACTCCCCACTTGCCTGAATGGGTGTAGCTCCAACAACACTCTAGAAGTTTGATACCAAGTAGGGCAAAGCAGCCTGCTTGACAAGCATCACATCGCAAACATTCACTCCCTCCACCACAGATAGAGGCAACAAAAATGCTGCCTCACACCACCAGGGATCTGGGCGCGATTCCCACTTTGGGCGACTGTCTGTGTAGAGTTTGCACATTTTCCCTGTGTCTGCGTGGGTTTCCTCCAGGTGTTCCGGTTTCCTCCCACAGTCCAAAGATGTGCAGGCCAGGTGAATTGGCCATGCTAAATTGCCCAGTGTTCCAAGGATGTGTAAAGTTAAAAATTACACAATACCACGTTATAGTCCAACAAGTTCATTTGGAAGCACTAACCTTCGATGCGCTGCTCTTTCATCAGGTGGTTGTGGAGGATAAGACCAAAAGACCGTAACGCCATAAGATCAGAACACACACACCTGACGAAGGAGCAGTGCTTCGAAAGCTAGAACTTACAAATAAATCTGTTGGACTATAACCTGGTGTTGTGCGATTTTTAACTTTGTCCACCCCAGTCCAATACCGGCATCTCCAAGCTGGCAGGTGGGACTAGATTGGGTTGGGATATCTGGTCGGCGTGGACAGGTTGGACCGAAGGGTCTGTTTCCATGTTGTACATCTCTATGACCCTATGACTCTAAGTCAAGGATGTGTAGGCTAGGTGTATTAGTCGGGGGAAATGTAGAGTAATAGGGGGAAGTGAATGGGTTTCAAGGGCAGCAGATATATGAAACAACATCACTTGTAATTTTCCATTCAAACCAGGTAAAACCCTGACATGGTCCCTTCACCATCAAAATCCTGAAATTCCTTCCCTAATGGCAATGTGGATATACCATAGGAGCATGTGGGCTAAGGATTCTATGACTCTATGATCGCCATGGCCCCAAAGTTTATGCCTGTTGTAGGTGCAACATTTTAACTGTCCAATTTCTCATGACTAGATGCATCAACTTGATGTATCTCAATCCACTAAAGATCCCACAGAATAAAAATGACTCAAGTGGCAAATGACTTTAACTAAGTTCGCTCATTAGTATGTGGGGCTATCCACACACCTTGTTTCATAAATGGGCCAAACTCCTATATTTCACTGAATATAGGAATTTACAATCATTTAAAAACTGAGGTGCTGAGCTTTCTGTTCCTAAAAAGTCAAGAGCTGAACTTACAACTGTATGTTCTGTTAATTTAACCTTCAAAATATACTGTGCAAAATGGGGAGAGAAACAGGCTTATGGAACACACAGAAGAGAGAAAACTGTCAGATGCAGCGAAATGTAGAAGTATTTGTATTCATGCAGCATTGCCAGCCTACACTTTGTCTTCTCCAGAAAGAACAAAGTGAAAAGTAAGTAGCAAGAGAAAAGTGAGCATTAAAGCATGAACATTTTCAGAAATCTGAGATTTCCCTTTCACTGGCATCCAGACTCATTTATAATGAGGAAAATCGTTGTACTTTAGGTGCCTCCAAGATCTATCAGAAACCGCAATACATTATGTATTTAGAGAGGAAAAGACTGATTACAGATAGTCAGCATGGTTTTGTGGGAGAGAAATCACGTCTCACAAATTTGATTTAAGATTTTTGAGGAAGTAACCGAAAAGACTGATGACAATAGAGCTGTAGATGTTGTTTCCATGGACTTTACTAAAGTCTTTGATAGGTTCTGCATGGTGGACTAATTAGTAAAGTTAGATTACATTGGATTCAGGGTGAGCTTGCTGACTGGATACAAAATTAGCTTTATGGTAGGAGACAGAGAGTGATGGAGGAGGATTATTTTTTGGGCAGGGATTGGTGCTGGGTCCACTTTTGTTTGTCATTTATGCAAATAACTTGGATGAAAATATAACAGGTATAGTTAGTAAGTTTGTGGATGACACCAAAGTTGGTGGTATTGTGAACAGTGAAGAAGGTTATCTAAGATTACAAAGAGATCTTGATCAATTGGGTCAATGGGCTAAGTAATGGCAGATGGAGTTTAATTTGGATAAACACAAGGTTATGCATTTCGGTCAAACAAACCAGAGCAGGGCATATATAATTAAGAGTAGGGCACTAGATAGTGTTGCAGAACAGACAGACCTAGGGGTTCAGGTACATAATTCTTTGAAATTTGCATCACGGGTAGAAGTCAGTTAGCAGTTAGCACACTTGCATTCATTGCTCAGGCCTTGGAGTATAGGAGGTCATGTTGATGTTGTACAGGATGTTGGTGAAGCCTCTTCTGGAGTACTGTTTGTAGTCCTGGTCATCCCAGTATAGGAAGGACATTATTAAACTGGACAGGTTTCAGAAAAGATTTACCAGGATGTTGCTCAAAATGCTGGAACATTTTTCACTGGAGCGACTGAGATTGCGAGGTGACTTTATAGAAGTTTATCACATTATGAGGGGCATCGTGAAGGTGAATAGCAAAGTTCCTCTCCCTAATGTCGGGAAGTTTAAAACTAGGGAACATATTTTTAAGGTGAGAGGAGAAAGATGGATGGAAAGAGGTCATGAAGGGCAACATTTTTATATATAGTGTGGTTAGTGTGTGGAATGAACTGCCAGATGAAGTGGTGGGTGCAGCACAGTTATAATGTTTAAAAGACTTTTGGATAAGTAAATGAGTTGGAAAGGTTTGGAGGGAAATGGCTGAAATGCAGGCAGGGACTAATTTAGGTTATGAACATTGTTGATGTGGACTAGTTGGACCGATGGATCTGTTTCCAAGCTGTATGACTCTGTGATGTCACTTCTTCGTGCTCTTTCACATTACTTAAACCCAGCATCCAAATTAATTTCTGTCCACAAGGCTGGGCACACAACTAGTTTCAATAGATGGAATATAACTTCAAATTGGCAAAATGAAGAAAACACTGGTTGCAATACTAAGCTACATTCTGATGCATTTATCATGCTCGACCTGCTGTGCTTTCTCCAGCCCCATACC
>NC_057710.1:72236349-72236845 GCF_004010195.1 Chiloscyllium plagiosum
GACGGTGACCCTGTCAGGGGGCAGAGTGCAGTTGGGGCAGTAGGGTTACATGTAATTGGGAGTCACAGAGACGGTGACCCTGTCAGGGGGCAGAGTGCAGTGGGAGCAGGAGGGTTACATGTTCCTGGGGGTCACAGAGACGGTGACCCTGTCAGGGGGCAGAAGGCAGTGGGAGCAGGAGGGTTACATGTAACTGGGAGTCACAGAGACGGTGACCCTGTCAGGGGGCAGAGTGCAGTGGGAGCAGGAGGGTTACATAGAACATAGAACATAGAACATAGAAGAATACAGCGCAGTACAGGCCCTTGGGCCCTCGATGTTGCGCCGATCCAAGCCCACCTAAACTACACTAACCCACTATCCTCCATATACCTATCCAATGCCCTCTTAAATGCCCATAAAGAGGGAGAGTCCACCACTGTTACTGGCAGGGCATTCCATGAACTAACGACCCGCTGAGTGAAGAACCTACCCCTAACATCAGTCCTATACCTAC
>NC_057710.1:72237766-72250032 GCF_004010195.1 Chiloscyllium plagiosum
AGGAGGGTTCAATGTAATTGGGAGTCACTGAGACGGTGGCCCTGTCAGGGGGCAGAGTGCAGTGGGAGCAGGCGGGTTACATGTAACTGGGAGTCACAGAGACGGTGACCCTGTCAGGGGGCAGAGTGCAGTGGGAGCAGGAGGGTTACATGTAACTGGGAGTCACAGAGACGGTGACCCTGTCAGGGGGCAGAGTGCAGTGGGAGCATGAGGGTTACATGTAATTGGGAGTCACAGAGACGGTGACCCTGTCAGGGGGCAGAGTGCAGTGGGAGCAGGAGGTTTACATGTAACTGGGTGTCACAGAGGCGGTGACCCTCTCAGGGGGCAGAGTGCAGTGGGAGCAGGAGGGTTACATGTAACTGGGAGTCACAGAGACGGTGACCCTGTCAGGGGCCAGAGTGCAGTGGGAGCAGGAGGGTTACATGTAATGGGGGGTCACAGAGACGGTGACCCTGTCAGGGGGCAGAGTGCAGTGGGAGCAGGAGGGTTACATGTAACTGGGGGTCACAGAGACGGTGACCCTGTCAGGGGGCAGAGTGCAGTGGGAGCAGGAGGGTTACATGTAACTGGGGGTCACAGAGACTGTGACCCTGTCAGGGGGCAGAGTGCAGTGGGAGCAGGAGGGTTACATGTAACTGGGGGTCACAGAGACTGTGACCCTGTCAGGGGGCAGAGTGCAGTGGGAGCAGGAGGGTTACATGTAATTGGGGGTCACAGAGACGGTGACCCTGTCAGGGGGCAGAGTGCAGTGGGGGCAGGAGGGTTACATGTAACTGGGGGTCACAGAGACGGTGACCCTGTCAGGGGGCAGAGTGCAGTGGGAGCAGGAGGGTTACATGTCATTGGGAGTCACAGAGACGGTGACTCTGTCAGGGGGCAGAGTGCAGTGGGGGCAGGAGGGTTCAATGTAATTGGGAGTCACTGAGACGGTGGCCCTGTCAGGGGGCAGAGTGCAGTGGGGGCAGGAGGGTTCAATGTAAT
The DNA here is from genome assembly GCF_004010195.1 of Chiloscyllium plagiosum. Taxonomy (NCBI): domain Eukaryota; kingdom Metazoa; phylum Chordata; class Chondrichthyes; order Orectolobiformes; family Hemiscylliidae; genus Chiloscyllium; species Chiloscyllium plagiosum. The sequence continues at coordinate 72,238,751 of NC_057710.1, forward strand.
TGGGAGTCACTGAGACGGTGGCCCTGTCAGGGGGCAGAGTGCAGTGGGGGCAGGAGGGTTCAATGTAATTGGGAGTCACTGAGACGGTGGCCCTGTCAGGGGGCAGAGTGCAGTGGGGGCAGGAGGGTTCAATGTAATTGGGAGTCACTGAGACGGTGGCCCTGTCAGGGGGCAGAGTGCAGTGGGGGCAGGAGGGTTACATGTAACGGGGGGTCACAGAGACGGTGACCCTGTCAGGGGGCAGAGTGCAGTGGGAGCAGGAGGGTTACATGTAACTGGGAGTCACAGAGACGGTGACCCTCTGAGGGAGCAGAGTGGTTTCGGGTGTAGGTTTGCTCGCTGAGCTGTAGGTTTGATATCCAGACGTTAGATTACCTGGCTAGGTAGCATCGTCAGTGGCGACCTCCAAGTGAAGCGAAGCTGTTGTCTCCTGCTTTCTATTTCTACATTTCTCCTGGATGGGGGCTCCTGGGGTTTGCGGTGATGTCATTTCCTGTTCGTTTTCTGAGGGGTTGATCGATGGCATCTGGATCGATGTGTTTGTTTGTGGCGTTGTGGTTGGATTGCCAGGCCTCTAGGAATTCTCTGGCATGTCTTTGCTTAGCCTGTCCCAGGATAGATGTACTGTCCCAGTCGAAATGAGGTTTTTTTTTCCCTCCGTGTGTCGGGCTACGAGGGAGAGAGGGTCGTGTCTTTTTGTGGCTGGATGGTGTTCGTGTATCCTGGTGTCTAACTTTCGTCCTACGTAGTGTTTGTGGCAGTCCTTGCATGGAATTTTGTAGATGACGGTGGTTTTGTCCATGGGTTGTACTGGGTCTTTTAAGTTTGTTAGTTTTTATTTGAGAGGGTTGGTGGGTTTGTGTGCTCCTTGGATTCCGAGGGGTCTTAGTAGTCCGGCTGTAATTTCTGAAACTTCTTTGATGCATGGTAAGGTGGTTCGGGTTTCTGGCTGTGTTTGGTCTGCTTGTCGTGGTTTGTTCCTGAGGAATCTGCGCACTATATTTTTTGAGTATCCGTTCTTCTTAAATACGTTGTACAGGTGGTTCTCCTCTGTTTTCCGAAGTTCGTCTGTGCTGCAGTGTGTGGTGGCTCGTTGGAATAGTGTTCTGACACAGCTTCGTTTGTGTGTGTTGGGATGGTTGCTGGTGCGTATTTGGTCAGTGTTTGTCTGTTTTCTGTATACAGAAACCGCCCGAGTGTGATTAACTATAATTTTACACAGGCTTCTGTTGTCATGCACTGTTTAGTGGTGCCTTCATGTTACTCTCACTGCCCCTCTGGAATGTAGGCTATCCTGTTTTGTAGAGAAAGATACAAAAGTTAAAATAAGACCTTCTCCAGATTGTCCCCTCATATCTAGTTCTGGCTGGTGTTGTTCCGAGCATGCCGTTCTGCACTCCTCATTGAACCAGGGAGGATCCCTGACTCAGAGGCTCCCGTCGAGTGGGAGATCATGTCGAGCCATGAGGTTGCAGACTGAATGAGCTCGACAGAGTATCATTCTGCTGCTGCTGCTGATGGCCCACTGCACCTCATGTTAGCTTCGTCATTAGTTGCTCGATCTGTTTAAAGTCTGTCCCATTCAGCGCACAGTTTGCTACATAACATGGTCGAGGGTCTACAAAATGTGATGTCGGCCCTCCTTCCCCGCAAGGATTGTGCAGCGACCACTCTTACTGATATATTAAATGGTGAGGAGGATCTGCATCAAGCGAATTTGTTGCAATGTGGTCAAGTGTATATTCACCTTTCATTGATTCCCTTTTAACCTTCTCAGCCACAGGGTCCAGCATCAATGCTGGGCACGACGTTGACTACATACGAAGGAGTTGCCTCTCGCTGCCTGGCTGCATCCTGTCAGTGGGACAGAAATGACCAGAGAGGATGGTTGTGTTGCCTGAGATATCGTCCTAGTCACAGAAAACTGTTCTACTGACTGTTGCTTCATCTGTCTGTGGGAAATATATGCCAGGTTAATGTGATAAGTTGTACAATGACGAGGTAATATCAAATGTTTCTAACACTAAATGAGATGGAGATACTCGTCATAATCTTCTCAATATTGCCATTGGACATAGGAGGCTACGGGACGACCTTATAAAGATTTATAAACCACGCAGGACTCAAATAATGTGAGTAGCCAAGGGTAGGGGAGTGCAAAGCTGGAGGGCATTAACGTGAGGTGCGAGGGCGAAGGGAGGGTGGCATGGTGGCTAAGTGCGTAGCACAACTATCTCATAGCACCAGGGAGGCTGGATCGATTCCAACGTCGGGCGACCGTCTGTGTCGAGTTTGCGCATTCTCACCGTGCCTGCACGGTTTTCCTCCCACCGCTCCAGTTTCCTCCCATAATGCAAAGGCGTTCAGGTTAGCTGAATTGGATATACTAGATTGCCCATACAGATCGGAGACGTGTAGTTTAGGGTGCATTAGTTCGGGTTAAATGTAGTGTTAGCGAATAAGTCTGGGTAGGATACTCTTCGAAGTGTCGATTTGGACTCGTTGGACTGAAGGGCCGATTTCCACACTGTCGTTGCATGTGTGGAACAAAGGGCCAGAGGAATTGGGGAAAGCAAGTACAATTCGAACACGTAAAAGGCATTTGGGCAGGTGTGTGGAGAGGAGAAGGGTTGAAGGGACCTGGGGCCTTATGCAAATGCAAATGCGACCCATTCCGATTGAGAAACCCAGTCGGCACGGGAAAGTTGGACAGAGGGGTCTGTTTCGGTGCCGCATGACTCTATGTCTCCAGTTACTGGAAGAGGAGAATACCAAGGTAAGGCACGCTGTAGGGGCTGAAACAAGTTGCAGACATCGGGATAGTAGTCTAGATTGGAGTACAAAGTTAAAAATCCCACGACACCAGGTTATAGTCCAACAGGTTTAATTGGAAGCACTAGCTTTCGGAGCGACGCTCCTTCGTCAGGCGATTGTGGAGGGCTCGATCGTAACACAGAATTTATAGCAAGAATTTGCAGTGCGACGGAACTGAAATTATACATTGAAGAATTGATTGTCTGTTAAGCCTTTCATCTGTTAGAATACAGCGATAGTTTCACTTCTTTCATGTGTAAATCACAAAACCCTTTTTTTAAAAAGTTGCATTCTCTGGTTAGTTGTTAACAATGGTGATAGCTAGACAAAGTGTTGGCCCCCTGTGTGATTCTAATCTAAAAAGTGATATAACAGAGTTTTACATAAAGTCATGCAGTTTTTGAGCTCAGGGTCCGACATGAATGCATGCAGTTTTTGAGCAAAGTGCAATGTAACTCTGCAAGTACAAATTCACCCCACGAACTATATGTGTGCATGTGGGTCTTTGTCTATCTGTCTGTGTGTGTCTGTCTGGGTTGTGAGTGTGAGAAAGTGTATGCGTGTGTGTGTCGTGAGTGCAGAGTGTCTTAAGTCTGTGAGGGGGATGCATGTGGGGTGTGTGTGTATCTATAAGGGTGTGTGTGGGCGTCTGTGCGCGCGTCTATGTGAGTGTGTGTGTAGTGCAATGCTGATCACCTGTAATGTGACATGAACCCAAGGTCCCGCTTGAGGCCCTCCCTCTGGTTACTAAACATAGCTATCAACCTCTGCTCGGCCACTTTTCTCTGCTGCCTGTCCCGAAGTCCACCTTGGAGGGTGGTCACCCGAAGGCTGAATGTCCTGGACCACTGAAGTAACTTTCAAATATGTGGAGGGATTGGAGATGGAGAAGGTCACAGAGATTGGAACTGTTCTTGGAGTTTGAATGATTAAAGGCAGCAGCCCGCAAGACATTGAGAACAGAGAATAGGAAGCTCCCGGGTAAGCATTACCATTCCCTTGTGGAAGGCCTGTTCCCACCTGTTGTACTGACCCTCACGAAGGCAGTACAGGATTGGACTGATAACTGTGAACTCCCTGTGCTGTCTTAGTACAACATAAGTCAAAGTCGAGTGTTGAATGAGCCTGGAGTGTGACTGCACTGCGCTCCCCCTCCAGACTGAATCTTTGTCATGTCTTGTTAGCTGGTGTTTGGAGTCCTCGATTTGCTCTCTGTTCTGTGAACTGAGAGCGATCTTACCTCTCTGCCGGATTTATCGAAGACTCCTGGTCTCCCTTCTCTTCGTTCTCTTGCTGATCAACCATCTGCAATAAGGTGATGAATGGGACACCCAGCAGTTCGAGGAGTCTGCTGTGTCAGGAACTGCTTGAGAAGCAACAGGAGACGGAGAAGTCGACAGACTCCGAAATGAGAGTCCCACAGTGATCCCTCCCTGCCCTGTGTTCTCCGGAGTGGATCTGGGTCTGAAGCAGCTTCTTACTGTGCCACCAAGAGACAACGATTAGATCCACACAGGGAGGGGCGTCAATGGAGAGAGACTGAATGATATATCACTAGAGTGCAGGATGACTACAAAATCACACAATTGTGTGGGGACAAGTGTTTTGATTCATTGTGCTCAGAAAAGTGATGGCCTCGTTGTATTCTCGTGAGTGTATTTATCCAGAAACGCAGCTAATGTTCGAATCCAACCTTCGAGATTGTTCGAATTTGAATTTCATGCTTTGAAAACAACAACAATCTACAAATAAGAATTAAACAACTGCTGATGTTACGAAAAATCTATCGACTGCATTTATGTCTTCAGTCAAGTACATCTGCCATTCTCACCTGGTGTGGATGTCATTGTGTGATCCCACGCTCAGAGCAATGTGGTTACGTCTCAACTACCCTGTGACATGGCCTCGAAACCTACTCAGTTCAAGGGTATGTTCGTGGCTCGGAAATAAACGCTGGTAAGTGAGACGCAGCCACATCCCACGAGTGCATGAGAAAATCTCATTGCGTTGGGCCCCAGTGGAAATGTGCTGAGACCAAAATCCTGGCCAATCCCGTCAGGAGGATTGTGGACAGGGCTTGAAACTGACAGAGAGGATACAGGGACAGGGTGCAGGCGAAAAAGGAGCTTTCCAACCCCAGGGAGAAAAGTTGAAGCCTCAGAATACAATGTGACGAAAGATAAGCATTAAACGAACAGGAAAGGATAACGTTTGACTAAACCTGTACATCAGTGAGTAGTTTGTGACTGGGAATTATGGTTAAAAAGTCAATGGTGAGGTTCTTTTGGGGAATGGACAATGTCTACACAAAACGTTGGAGGGATTTGGGACACAGAGATAAACGGTATTCCATTGAATCATACAAGCCCCAGCAGGAATTTCCCACGTTTTCTCTCGCTCAAGGACAAAGTGTATTTTATTAGATTATGAAGCAGAGAAGATCACCAAGAAAACAACTGACAGTTCTGAGGCGAGAAAGTGTTTTAAGAGTAAGTGTTAAGGCGATCGCAAAGATTCTCCAAGCAGGGGTGGGAGTAGGGCAGCGGGGAAAGGGTATCATTTTCGGGCTAGAATGAGATGATAGGAACAGGGCGAGCTGAAACTACTGGGTGGTGGGGGAGAGTGCACAGGGATTGGCCAGAGAATGAGCGGTGTTACAAGCCCAGTACAAACTGCTGCAGCTGGAGGTGTGTTTGCAGAGGAATGGGAGGGAAAGCATTCTTTGCCCCATCTGCTCATTGCCCAGTGGGCAGCTCAGAGTCAGCCATATTGGTTTGGGGCTGGAGTCCAATGTGATGCAGACCTGGTAAGAATTTCAGGTGCCTTTCTCCAAAGGACGTAAATGCGCCAGATGAGTTCTTCCCAATCGTCTCTTTTTATGGTAGCGCCACTATATCACCTCCCAACTCCTACTCTCAGAGTTCTGACCAATGAAGGCCAGCTTGACCAATCCCCTGTTTACCTGAAAACACCACTTTCAAAGGAACGTGTGCCTGCATCCTTGGGTCTCCGTCTGACAACAATACACCGAACGTTATCTCTACAGGTTCACCCCTGGCTGGTTCTATCAAAATGTGACACCTCGCATTTATCAAAGAAAACACCATCTGCTATTCCTCAACCCATTATTCTAGCAGAACTGTTAATCCTATTGTATCATGGATAACCTACTTCACTGCCCACCAACTTTAATGTCATCGACAAACTTACTTGCCATGAAAGGAACATTGTCATCCAAATCATTTGTCCAAATGACAAATAACAGTGGACCCACTACACCTCTGTTCACATGCCCGCAGTCAGAAAATCAAAATGTCTCCAATCATCCTCTGTCTCCTACCATCAAGCCAATTTTGTGTATTCGGTGGACTAGCCCCTCCTAGATCCCATGCCCTTTTATACTGATCTCATTTATCACCTGGCCCACCACACGGGAACATTTTCAAATGCCTGGCTGAAGTTCATGACCCCTCTGCCTTCATTGATCTCTGGGCCGTCTCTTTGCATAATCTGTCAGGTTTGCCAGACATGACTTTCCACTCGAAAAGCCGTACTGGCTCTGTCTCATCAGCCCTTGACTTTGCAAATACGTGAAGTTGTTTTCTATCAGAATCGCTTCCAGCAACTTCACATCACTGGCTCACTGGCTCTCTGTTTTTTTGTCCCCCTGCAACTCTTTAGTAATTTAAGAGCATTATCCCCCCACCCCCTCCAGTCTTCCGGCACCTCACCATTGCGTTATATCTCTTTTAGGGGCCCTGCAATGTCTTCCCTAGTTTCCCACAATATACTAGGATACACCTGATGATCTCCTGACGATCGACCTACCCTTATTTGATTTAAGATTCCAGCTACTTCCCTTCCCAAGTTTACTTTCCCAAGTTACCAAACTTCTATGTATTTGTTCACAGTAAATTCTGACAGGAGATATTTGCTTCATATTTCCCCCATTCCTATGGTTCCACACACAGGCAATCTTTAAGACGACCCATTCTCTTCCGAGTTACTCTTTAGCCCCAATTAAAACTTGTCCAAACACTGCTGAAAATTCAAGTAAAATTTTTACCCCCCTCCCACCACTCCACTCTCCCACTCCACTCTGCCGTTTATCTTCCCACCAACAAATAAAAACTAACAGGTACAAGAGCAGTTTCTAAAATGCTTCTCCCATTATTTATCAGGTTTCAGTTATCCACTTATTGTCAAATCGTTTGCAAGAACATTCCAGCAGATTCCCGACTTACTGTCAAGGTTAACACCGTCTGGTTTCAGACTGACTGAACGAAGGATTTTGGCAGTATCGATCTGAAAGAACATGTAGCTCACAGCATCAGCAGGTAACAGAGCAGGCAAATCAAATGCTAGCATTTATTACAAATGGAATGGAGTTTAAAAATAGGGAAGTATTGCTGCAGCTCAGCAAGGTACGCCTAGGACCACACCTAGCATATTATGACCAGTATGAGTGCCCGAAGGAGAGATAATGTTCCCCGTATTGAATCTCCACGACGAATCCTTTGCAACGTTTGTCCTACTTTACTGATTCATTGCCCGTGTTCTCCCATTTGCAACAATTCTCAAAGTTATTGCCATCCTGCATCAGGTCTGCTGCTGCCTCACACCAATTCTTCAACTCAATGTTGCTAAGCACCATTCCCCCCATTTACTGATGTCCTGAACACGTGCTTCACTTAATGTTGCCCTACAATCCTCAGATTGACTGACCCAATTTAGGAGGTCCCTACTCTAATTCTCCCATCCTGTATTGTCCTGCGCCAATTTTCCCAATTAGTGCTACACGGAACCAAATCTCCCATTAAGTGCTATACTGCACCAATTATCTTTTTCTCTTTCTGTCTATTTCTCTCTCTTCTCTCTCTTTTTCTCTCTTTCTCTCTCTTTCCCTCTCTTTCCCTTGCTCTCTCTCTCTCTCGTTCTCTCTCTCTTTCCCTCTCTTTCCCTTGCTCTCTCTCTCTCTCGTTCTCTCTCTCTTTCCCTCTCTTTCCCTTGCTCTCTCTCTCTCTCGTTCTCTCTCTCTTTCCCTCTCTTTCCCTTGCTCTCTCTCTCTCTCGTTCTCTCTCTCTTTCCCTCTCTTTCCCTTGCTCTCTCTCTCTCTCGTTCTCTCTCTCTTTCCCTCTCTTTCCCTTGCTCTCTCTCTCTCTCGTTCTCTCTCTCTTTCCCTCTCTTTCCCTTGCTCTCTCTCTCTCTCGTTCTCTCTCTCTTTCCCTCTCTTTCCCTTGCTCTCTCTCTCTCTCGTTCTCTCTCTCTTTCCCTCTCTTTCCCTTGCTCTCTCTCTCTCTCGTTCTCTCTCTCTTTCCCTCTCTTTCCCTTGCTCTCTCTCTCTCTCGTTCTCTCTCTCTTTCCCTCTCTTTCCCTTGCTCTCTCTCTCTCTCGTTCTCTCTCTCTTTCCCTCTCTTTCCCTTGCTCTCTCTCTCTCTCGTTCTCTCTCTCTTTCCCTCTCTTTCCCTTGCTCTCTCTCTCTCTCGTTCTCTCTCTCTTTCCCTCTCTTTCCCTTGCTCTCTCTCTCTCTCGTTCTCTCTCTCTTTCCCTCTCTTTCCCTTGCTCTCTCTCTCTCTCGTTCTCTCTCTCTTTCCCTCTCTTTCCCTTGCTCTCTCTCTCTCTCGTTCTCTCTCTCTTTCCCTCTCTTTCCCTTGCTCTCTCTCTCTCTCGTTCTCTCTCTCTTTCCCTCTCTTTCCCTTGCTCTCTCTCTCTCTCGTTCTCTCTCTCTTTCCCTCTCTTTCCCTTGCTCTCTCTCTCTCTCGTTCTCTCTCTCTTTCCCTCTCTTTCCCTTGCTCTCTCTCTCTCTCGTTCTCTCTCTCTTTCCCTCTCTTTCCCTTGCTCTCTCTCTCTCTCGTTCTCTCTCTCTTTCCCTCTCTTTCCCTTGCTCTCTCTCTCTCTCGTTCTCTCTCTCTTTCCCTCTCTTTCCCTTGCTCTCTCTCTCTCTCGTTCTCTCTCTCTTTCCCTCTCTTTCCCTTGCTCTCTCTCTCTCTCGTTCTCTCTCTCTTTCCCTCTCTTTCCCTTGCTCTCTCTCTCTCTCGTTCTCTCTCTCTTTCCCTCTCTTTCCCTTGCTCTCTCTCTCTCTCGTTCTCTCTCTCTTTCCCTCTCTTTCCCTTGCTCTCTCTCTCTCTCGTTCTCTCTCTCTTTCCCTCTCTTTCCCTTGCTCTCTCTCTCTCTCGTTCTCTCTCTCTTTCCCTCTCTTTCCCTTGCTCTCTCTCTCTCTCGTTCTCTCTCTCTTTCCCTCTCTTTCCCTTGCTCTCTCTCTCTCTCGTTCTCTCTCTCTTTCCCTCTCTTTCCCTTGCTCTCTCTCTCTCTCGTTCTCTCTCTCTTTCCCTCTCTTTCCCTTGCTCTCTCTCTCTCTCGTTCTCTCTCTCTTTCCCTCTCTTTCCCTTGCTCTCTCTCTCTCTCGTTCTCTCTCTCTCTTTCTCACTATTTCTCTCTCTTTCCCTCTCTTTCGCCATCTTTCCCTCTCTCTGTCTTTCTCTCTGTCTCTCTTTCTCTCACTCTGTCTCTGGCAGAATTGGGGCATACCACCAGTAACTGGGAGAATTAGAGTTCGGCACCCCGACATGGCAGAAATGTGCTAGGCACCAGCAGATGGAAGAGTAAAGGGGTAGCTATATGGGTATGAATAAATGGGAGAAGTATCGGGTATCAGTAAATGGGAGAATTTGTGCATGGTTCACATTCAAAAATTGCGAGGTTTGTTAATAAGTTAAACAATTGGAATAGAACTTGTCGAAATGGGAGGATAGGGGCAGGGAATCAATTAGAAGGAGACATGGTGCCAGCATCTGCAAATTGGAGATTCGGTCCACCTCGCCACAAAAACCAGATACAGAGAAACATCGACACCAGGCAACAAGTAAACGAGAGCTTTGAGACAGGGCATCAATAAGAGGAGAACTGTTGCCAGTGCCACTAGGTTAGAGACTCAGAGGAAGAAATATTGAGCAGGGCACCATTGTGTAAGATGGGTAAATGGGAGCTCTTGGGCAAGACAACGCTCAATTGCGAGAGAATGGGAGAGTGAACGCCAAATGGGAAAAAATGGGCCAGAGGGGCACTAAATGGGAGAACTGGGGAAGTTTCGGACTAAATGGGAAGAGTGCGCCATGTCGCACTAAATGAAAGAATTGGTGCAGTGTAACTCTCAATGCATTAGTGTCACAACAAACGGGAGAAATGGGGAGAACAGCATTAAAAGGAATAATTGAGGCAGTGAGGCATTAGATGGGAGAATTGGGACTGCGTGGCATAAGATGGGAGAATGGGGGCAGTCAATGCTAGAATTGGTGCAGTTTTTTCAGGAAATGGGGCAGTAGAATACTGGATGGGAGAATTAGAGCAGGGCACTCCGAAATGGGAGAAAGTGGCTAAGGCACTCCATCGGTTCTGGAACAATTCCACAACTCTGTGACCAGTCACTTCCTCCAGACTGAACCACAGGCCCGGGACATTTAGTGACTGACCAGCGGTTGGTCAGTCCTGAGGCAGATCATCAACGTCAGTGGGTCAGCCTCAGGCAGTCTCCCCATCAGAGGGAGAGCCTGAGGCACTGACTCACCGACAGAGGGTCAGCCTCAGGCAGTGCCTCACCATCAGAGAGACAGCCTGAGGCAGTGTCCCACCATCAGAGAGAGACAGCCTGAGGCAGTGCCTCACCATCAGAGAGAGACAGCCTGAGGCAGTGCCTCACCATCAGAGAGAGACAGCCTGAGGCAGTGCCTCACCATCAGAGAGAGACGAGACTGAACCACAGGCCCGGGACATTTAGTGACTGACCAGCGGTTGGTCAGTCCTGAGGCAGATCATCAACGTCAGTGGGTCAGCCTCAGGCAGTCTCCCCATCAGAGGGAGAGCCTGAGGCACTGACTCACCGACAGACAGAGACAGCCTGAGGCAGTGCCTCACCGTCAGAGAGAGACAGCCTGAGGCAGTGCCTCACCATCAGAGAGAGACAGCCTGATGCAGTGCCTCACCATCAGAGAGAGACAGCCTGAGGCAGTGTCTCACCATCAGAGAGAGACAGCCTGAGGCAGTGTCTCACCATCAGAGAGAGACAGTCTGAGGCAGTGCCTCACCATCAGAGAGAGACAGCCTGAGGCAGTGACACACCACCAGAGAGAGACAGCCTGAGGCAGTGCCTCACCATCAGAGAGAGACAGCCTGAGGCAGTGCCTCACCATCAGAGAGAGACAGCCTGAGGCAGTGCCTCACCATCAGAGAGAGACAGACTGAGGCAGTGCCTCACCATCAGAGAGAGACAGCCTGAGGCAGTGCCTCACCATCAGAGAGAGACAGCCTGAGGCAGTGCCTCACCATCAGAGAGAGACAGCCTGAGGCAGTGCCTCACCATCAGAGAGAGACAGCCTGAGGCAGTGCCTCACCATCAGAGAGAGACAGCCTGAGGCAGTGCCTCACCATCAGAGAGAGACAGCCTGAGGCAGTGACTCACCATCAGAGAGAGA
>NC_057710.1:72251144-72260882 GCF_004010195.1 Chiloscyllium plagiosum
AGTGAATAAAGGGAAACAAACTGGGTGAATAGAGGAAAATTGAGCCAATGCATGAAGAGAAATTGATCAGGTGAATAAAGGTAAGTAGGTGAAGACAGGAAAACCAAATGGGTGAATAGTGGGAAATTTAAAGGATGGATAAAAGGATAGCAAGTGGTCCATAGAAAAAACTGAGTGGGAGAATAAAGGCAAATCAAAAGTGAACAAAACAGAATTTGATTGGGTGACTAAATGGCAATTGGGCAATGAAGAACATGAAATCAATCGTGTAAATAAAAGGAATCAGGGGAATCAAGTGGGTGAAGTAAAGGAAAATTCATTGGGTAAATAAATGCAGTACTGCATGTGAATAAAGGAAACCAATTAAGGAGAATAACAGTACGTTGAAAGATTGAATAAAGGGATATCACACGGTAATACATGGAGTTTGAGTATGTGACTAAAGCAAACTCTATCAGGGAAATAAAAGTATATCAGGGTGGATGAAGTAAGGGACATTGAGTGGGTGATTAAACGGAATCCAGCAGGAGGCGATAGAGAAATCAAGTCGATGAAGAAAGGACAATCAATCATTGATTAAAGGTAAATCAATTGGAAGGTTAACAGGATATTAAACAGAGAATAAAATGACATTCTTCAGGTGAATAAAGGGAAATGGAACAGTAAATAAAGGGAAATTGAGCAGGTGAATAATAGATAATGTAATGGGTGAATAGAGGGAATTTGATCAGGTGAATAAAGGAGAATCAAATGGGGCAATAATAGAAAAATGAATGGTAAATAGATGGAATTTAAATGGGTGAAGAAAGGGAACTCAATCAGATAAATAGAGGGAAACTGAGCAGATGAATCAAGGGAAATTCAGTGGGTGAAGAGAGGGAATTTGATCAGGTGAATAATAAAGTTTAATAAAGTGAAATCATTCAGGTGAATAAAAACAATTGAGCAGTGAATAAAGGAAAATCGAGTGGTAAATAAAGGTAAATTAAATGGGAGGACAACAGGATAATGAGCAGGGAATGAAATACAGTTGTTCAGGAGAATAAAGGTAAATAGAGTCGTTGAATCAAGGAAAATTGAACGGTGAGTAAAGGTAAATTAATTGGGAGGATAACATGAAATCCAGCAGGTGAATAAAGAGACATCAAGAGATAAGTAAAGGTAAACTGATCGGCGGATAACAGGATAGCGAGCAGAGAACAAAATAATATTGGGAAATTGAGTAGAAATAACAGGAAATAGACAAAGTGAAAATAGGGAAATCATTTGGGTAAATAAAGGGAAATCAAAAGGGTGAATAGAAGATAGTAGATTGAGTGAGTAAAAGAAAGTTGACTGGGAGAATAAAGGGAAATGCAACAGGTCAAAAGAGGTTGGATAACAGGAAATTGATCGGGTGAATATAGGTTTCTGGGGAAGAAAACGTAAAGTTCTCTCTGGCACTTTGCATTCTAATTATTCTTTGAGAATAAGTGACTTTTCATCGCTAAGCTCCAATTTAAAATCCACAAGTATGTCACAGTTCATGCTGTTTCCTTCCTAGAAATTAGTCGTATCGATTCTTGATATTGTCATTTCTTCTATGAATAGAGAATTTAAGTGAGGATTAAGAGATGTGAGGAACAATGGAGGGGATATATACTGACATAAAGAAGTTTTAGTTATCTTATGCACAGTCTCCAAGCGCTCGTGATTCATTTTAATCCACTTTCTCTGTCAGAATGTGAGAATTTCATGTTTCCAAACACATTTATGGTGCTCATCAACTGATAACAAATATGTCAATATAATGGTCCCTGTATTCCATCTAATCATCACTATGGTCTAACATATTTCTGGGAGATGTGGTACTTAATTCATCTTAAGATATTGTACAAATTCAAATCTTTTCTAGTTTTAATTCCTTTAGTCAGTGACAACAATATGCAGCCAAACAACTTTAATAACAGCTGATCCACAGCAGAGGTCACTGTTTAGAAATGAAAAATAGAGGAACGAATTACAGATAAAGAACAGCAAACCAAATATTCAGGTTTGTTGCTCAATACTGCTGATAAAATGATAAATTCTCAAATTTGTGGAGTTCCGTTTCAAAAAAGAATGTAGGAAGAGGAAAGTAATTCTGATAGAATTTTGAAATCCTGCCTTGACGTTAAAATACAGATTGATTCTTATTTCCCCAAAAGACAGAATAAAGTTAAACTCGTTAACTGTTTAATATCCGTCACTCACTCATGAATAAGTGTATGTGTAATGCTAGAGTTACCAATCACTTTTTACAGAAGGAAAATCCAATTGTACAAACAATGTATAATTTCATATTTCAGGATTCAGGACCACTTTATACCCAAAAATGCAATTTAAGCAAAAACTTTATGAAATTGTTTAGCTACTTCAGACAGGTCGTACCTTTTGAGAGGTGTGTTCAATGCAGCATGAGCTGTTATTTTGTAAAGTGCATTCAATGCAGCATGCACTGTTATTTTGTAAAGTAATCAAACAACATGTCATTTCTTTTTGCAATGTCCAGACAACCTCGATCACTTTGATATTGACAATTCTTTTTGATCACAGTTCACTGGAGACTGTTGCGACTTTCAAAGAAGCCAAACAGGCAACAAGTGTCAGCCACAAAGCAGAGAAACAGCCTCTTCTCTGTTGGTAGAGCAGAGATGAGAGACAAGCTTTATTTTTTTTAATGTGATGTTACACCATAAGATTATAAGCTGTTGAAGCAGAGGCAGACCATTCAGCCCATCAGGTCTGCTTCACCTATCATGGCTGATCTGATAATCGTCAATTCCATTTTCCTACCTTTTCTCTGTAACCCTTGAATCTCTTACTGATTAAAAAATCTGTAGATTTTAGTCTTGAATACACTGAATTGCTCAACATCCCCATTCTTCTATAATTCCACAGGTTCACTCCCCTCTGAGAGAAGAAATTCCCTCCTCATCTTTACCTCAAATGTGTGACCCCTTATTCTGAGATTATTACCTTTTGGTCTTCAATGCTCCCACAAGGAAAAATAATCTTTCATTATCTACTCTGTCAAGTTCCCTAAGAATCTTGTATTTTTCAAAAAGGCCTTCTTTCGTTCTTCTAAACTCCAATGAGTAGCAGCCAATCTACTCTGCCTCTCCTAGAAAATAGCCCCTCCATACCTGGCATTAGCCGAGTGAAGCTTGTCTGGACTGTCTCTGATGCCTGGATATCTTTCCTTAGACAAACGGATCAAAACTGTTCAAAGTATTTCTGCTGTGGTCTGATTAATGTGTTCTATAGTTTGAGCAAAACTTTCTTACTTTTATACTCAGTTCACTTTGAAATATAGGCCAACATTTCAGGTGCTTTCTCTGGTCTCTGCTGAACATAAAGAACATCTCGAGATGAATGAATGAACATTCCCAAATCCTTCTGTTCCAGACCTTTCTGAAGAGTTTCTCCAGTTAATATAATATTCAACTCCACTATTCTTCCTGCTAAATTGTATAATCTCACATTTCCTCACATTGTATTCCACCTACCAAGTTGTTGCCCATTCACTTATCTATATCCATATGCAGATTCTTTGTGTCATCATCACCATTTGCTTTCCCACCTATTCTTGTCTCATCTGCAAACCTGGCTATAGTATATTCACTTTATTCATCCAAGTCATTAATATTTATTGCAAATTATTGTGGCCACAGCACTGATCCCTGTGTCGCACCATTAGTTGCAGTTTGCCATCCTGAAAATGCCTCCCCCCTTTTCCCAACTTTCTGTCCTCCAGTAGTTAACCAATCCTCCGTCCAGACTAACACATTATGTCCAACACCATGGGCTCTTAATGTGTGTTGCCTTAAGAAATACCTTCTGAAAATCCAGACATATTACATCCACTGTTTCCCCTTTATCTACTCTGCATACCACCTCATCAATAAATTCTAGCACATCTATCAGGCCTGATATGCCCTTCATAAAGCTATGCTTGATTGTATTATATATTTCTAAAAGCTTTGCTGTCATACACTTTTAAATAGCCTCAATCATTTTCCAACTAACGGACACAACAGCCAATAGTTACCTTGTTTTAATGTCTCC
This sequence comes from Chiloscyllium plagiosum, assembly GCF_004010195.1. Lineage (NCBI taxonomy): Eukaryota > Metazoa > Chordata > Chondrichthyes > Orectolobiformes > Hemiscylliidae > Chiloscyllium > Chiloscyllium plagiosum. The sequence goes on from NC_057710.1 coordinate 72,255,231, forward strand.
TTTCCTTTTTATTTGAAGTTGCTACACTGGCAGTTTTCCAAACCCCTGGGACTTTTCCAGAATCTAAGAATTCCTGGAAGATTATTAGCAGGGCATCCATTATCTCTGGAGCTACTCTAACTAATATCCTAAAATGTATCCCACAGGTCCAAGTGATTCACTTTGTTAATTTCCCTCGTACCTTTTCTTTTGTGATAGCATTTATTACCTCTCCTTCTTTTGCCCCTTGAGTATTTAGTAATTTTGGAATGCTTTTAGTGCTTTCTACTGTGATGACTGATGTTCAACTCCTTTGTTATTTTCGGATTCCCCATTACTATTTTCCCAGCCTCATTTTCGAAGGGGCTTATGTTCACTTTTGCTATAAATCTCTACATAGGCTAGTGGAACGGGTCATTTTTTATTTAACAGCATGAAATCCCAAATCACACAGTTTTTATTGTGACCTGTCTTTTAGCATATTTTTATCTAGTTCAGAATGAAGTATTTTATGAACTGAAGCAACACTACCAGCCCAACTGTAAAGTGGAGTGACTAAAGGAGCTTAAGTGCTTAAGAGCTATAAGGGATATTCATTGTTACAACTGTTGAATTTTGTTCTTGTGTTGGATGATACAGGACAGTGGGGCAACATGGAGGCACCAAACTGTTGACAAGAGCAACTGACAGCATTGGACCGGTCTGAAAATTTGTAGGGGGCAGAAGTGCTGTCAAGTCATCCCAAGCCTTGGGCTATTGAGGTGGCTAAGTGGCCAATTTAAGGGCCTCATGTCAATGGTACTAGTGTTTTACCCAGGGTGTGCAGGAGACCCTCACCATGGGGGAAACCTGACAGTCCCAGCTGCACTGTCTGCTGGTGGGTAAAGGCAAGGGAATTATTGGAAGGTGCCACACACTCAAACAGGTCACCCCCTCACTTTAACCTTCACCTCAGCCTCAACCCTGCCTTCTGATTGGCTGGAAGCTCTCTAAAGCAGGATCTATTCCTGGTATGGAAGTGAAATTCCTGCTTGAAGGCAATTAAAGTTGATTCCATTGTTACATTGCTGCAGGGACCGTGATGGGGTATCATGGGTAGATGGTTTTAGGTGTGGGGGGGGGAGGGGTTGGTGGAAGACGTGAGAAGGGCAGTGAATGAGGTGTCGGGAGGATGGGCACGGACCATGTATTCCCTATGATGCTATGTAAGAGATAATGCTGACAGATACTTCAATCATGGCCAATCTAACACAAAGGTAGTGATTTCTGGAAAAGCTTAGCAGGTCTGACAGCATCTGTGGAGAGAAATCAGAGTTAATGTGACAGGTCAAGTGACCCTTCCTCAGAACAGGACAGATGCTGCCTGACCTGCAATTTCTATTTTTGTCTCTGATTTATAGCATCTGCAATTCTTTTGGTTTTCATGGCCAGTCTGACAACTGAACTAGATCCATGAACTTTCCAGCTGAAAACTCTAGATGGTGGTGAGGATAATTCCTCTTCCTGATCCTTGAACATTGGCTTTAATTGTAGAACCCCCCGCCGGTGTCAATTCCTGATGAAGGGCTTATGTCCGAAACGTCGATTCTCCTGCTACTCTGATGCTGCCTGGCCTGCTGTGTTTTTCCAGCAACACACTCTCGACCCCCTCGTGTCAGACTGGCTGAGGTGTTCCAGCTCTTGTTCAGTATCCACACTATACTTATGACACAAATCTTCAGAACTACATAAAACATCTGAATCATATGCAAACACTATCTACAAACAGATATAGAGTGTGTATAGGGATGTAGGTTGAGGGTATGATCAGATGTACAGCTATGAAGGTGACAGATTTAACTAATGTTACGTTTATCCTGGAGAACTGAAATGTACTTTAAAACACTTCACTTGGAATAACATCCTTCTTTTGTAATCTCTAACGAAAAGTGAATCAGATAGAATTGGGAATTCTTTTCAATCTCCTTAAAAGAGTGTTTGAGAAGAACTTGAGGATATGTTCTCTAAAGTTTTCTAATATTGTCAAAAATATTTCAGAGATTAGTGAAGGATAGTTCAGTGGGTTAAAAGCAAAAATAGAGCATATACACTTTATTGAACTGCTTGGTATAAGAGAACCTTGCTTTCAATCCCCAAACATGAAACTAATTCTTCAAACCCATTTTGTTACACTTCCCCTTGGGCAAACAGTGAAATGATATTGTTGAGAGTGACTACCCTGACATCAAGTCTGCATTTAACCAGGTCTTAGATCAAGGAGTTCCAGGAAGTCTTGGGATAATGGGAAACAGTTTGAAATCCATTAGTTGGAGTCATGGACAATGGTTGTGGTTGTTGGAGGTCAGTTATCTCAGCTTCTGGATATCTCTGCAGGAGCTCCTTACGTTAGTGGCTTTGGACTGACTATTTTTGGCTGCTTTATCAACGACCTTCCCCCTATCATAAGGGCACAAATGGGGATGTTCAGTGATGAGTGACAATTTTCAGCGCCATTCACAACTTCTTAGATCCTGAAACAAATACAGACCTGGACAACATTCATCCTTGGGTTGACAAGTGACAAGTGGTATTCATTCCACATAAATGCCAGGAAGTGACCATCTCCAACAAGAGAGAATCTAACCAACACCCTTGATATTCAATGGCATCACCATTACTGAATTGCCCACTATTTACATCCTTGGGGTTACCATTGACCAGGAACTCTATTGGTCTCACCACATAAACATAGTGGCTACAAGAGACCAGAAATACTGGGGTGAGTAACTCACCTCCTGACTCCCCAAAGCCTGTCCACCATTTACAAGGTACAAGTCAGGAATGTGATGGAATATTCACAACTTGCCTGGATGGAGGCAGCTGCAACAACACTCAAGAAGCTTCACACCACCCAGGACAAAGCAGCTTGCTTGATTGGCACTATATCCACAAGCATCTACTCCCTTCACTGAGGAAGTCAAGTGTGGTAGTTAGATGTGGGCCAAGTTAGTGCAGGTGGACAACAGCAATTCAAGAAGGCATCTCATCATTACCTTCTCAAGGGCAAATAGGGATGGGCAATGTATGCTGGCATCCAGCAACACCCATGTCTTGTGAGTGAAAAAAAATCCGAGCATGAGGCATTTTGATATGAGGCAGAAAGTGGAAGTTTGGTCAGGGGATTGGTGGTGATTTGGAGGAGTGCGGATTGGGGGCGGGGGTGGTGGAATGAGAGTTGAGAATCAAAATGTTTCTCAGTTTGCAGTGTTTCTGTTTCTGACTCTGACTTTATTTATTCCACCAAAAGTCAGAAATAGTCTAGGGCATAATTTTTCAGATTGTGGCTTTTTCTGTCTTTCCATCAGAAGAGTCACAGAGTCAGAGAGATATGCAGCATGGAAACAGACCCTTCAGTCCAGCTCGTCCATGCCGACCAGATATCCCAACCCAATCTAGTCCCATCTGCCTGCACCTGGCCCATATCCCTCCAAACCCTTCCTATTCATATACCCATCAAAATGCCTTTTAAATGTTACAATTGTACTTGTCTGCACCACTTCTTCTGGCAGCTCATTCCATACGCGTACCATCTTCTGCATTAAACTTTGCTCCTTGGTCCCTTTTATATCTTTCCCCTCTCACCCTAAACCTATGCCCTCTAGGACTCCCCCACCCCAAGGAAAAGACTTTGTCTATTTACCCTATCCATGCCCATCATGATTTTATAAATCTCTATAAGGTCACCCCTCAGCCTCCGACGCTCCAAGGAAAACAGCTCTAGTCTATTCAGCCTCTCCCTATAGTTCAAATCTTCCAACCCTGGCAACATTCTTGTAAATCTTTTCTGAACCTTTTCAAGTTTCACAACATCTTCTCGATAGGAAGGAGACCAGAATTGCACACAATATTCCAACAGTGGCCTAACTAATGTTCTGTACAGCCACAACATGACCTCCCAACTCCTGTACTCAATACTCTGAATGAAGGAAAGCATACCAAATACCTTCTTCACTATCGTATCTACCTGCAACTCCACTTTCAAGGAGCTATGAACCTGCACTCCAAGGTCTCTTTGGTCAGCAACACTCCCTAGGACCTTACCATTAAGTGTATAACTCCTACTAAGATTTGCTTTCCCAAAATGCGGCACCTCACATTTATCTAAATTTAACTCCGTCTGCCACTTCTCAGCCATTAGCTCATGTGATCAAGATCCCGTTGTAATTGGAGGTAACCTTCTTTGCTGTCCACTACACCTCGAATTTTGGTGTCACCTGCAAACTTACTAGCTACATGTCTTATGCTTACATCTAAATCATTTATATAAATGATGAAAGACAGTGGACACAGCACCGATCCTTGTGGCACTCCACTGTTCACAGGCCTCCAGTCTGAGAAACAACCCTCAACCACCACCCTCTGTCTTCTACCTTTGAGCCAGTTCTGTATCCAATTGGCTAGTTCTCCCTGTATTCCATGAGATCTTATTTTGCTAATCAGTCTCCCATGGGGAACCTTGTCGAACGCCTCACTGAAGTCCAGATAGATCACGTCTACTGCTCTGCTCTCATCAATCCTCTGAGAAACAACCCTCAACCACCACCCTCTGTCTTCTACCTTTGAGCCAGTTCTGTATCCAATTGGCTAGTTCTCCCTGTATTCCATGAGATCTTATTTTGCTAATCTGTCTCCCATGGGAACCTTGTCGAACACCTTACTGAAGTCCAGATAGATCACATCTACTACTCTGCCCTCATCAATCCTTTGTTACTTCTTCAAAAAACTCAATCAAGTTTGTGAGACATGATTTCCTACGCACAAAGCCATGTTCACTATCCCTAAACAGTCCTTGCCTTTCCAAATACATTACATATTGTCCCTCAGAATTCCCTGCAACAACTTGACCATCACCGACGTCAGGCTCACCAGTCTATCGTTCCCTGGCTTGTCCTTACCACCTTTCTTAAACATAGAACAATACAGCACAGAACAGGCCCTTCGGCCCATGATGTTGTGCTGAACATTTGTCCTAGCTTAAGCACCCATCCATGTACCTATCCAATTGCCGCTTAAAGGTCACCAAAGATTCTGACTCTACCACTCCCACAGGTAGCGCATCCATGCACCCACCACTCTCTGGGTTATCTTATGACTGTGACTAATTTACACTCTGATAAACGAGAAAAGATCAAAATAAATGATAAAAGTGCAAACTTATAAGAGCTTATGCAAGTATGGATTTGAAACAGGACATTGGAAGGTAATGATGATGATGTGACATGATCATAGTAATCCAAACAGAAGGTACACAGCCTGCTCACGACGAATAAATCAGGCGACAACTGTACTTCCTCAAAACCAATACAACATGACTGTAGTGCTAAAATAAACATTGTATTGCTCTTCCAGTAAAATAATATTTTTTATCAATTAATTCCAAATGTTTCAATTTATGCAATTGAAATTTATTTTGTTTCTATAATCTAAATAGCGCCACAGCATGGCGACATTTTGCAGCTTTCAGTATACCAACGTGCAAGTGACAATATTAAATAAATCTTCATACATATATAGATATCAATGACATCTTTCAATCAGTGCTGGAATTCAATGAGAAAGAAGTAAAGTTGTTTCAATGATAAAGAAAGCATTTGTGTTCAGCTGGAATTGCCACACTAAATACAAATAATCGTA
>NC_057710.1:72263080-72288141 GCF_004010195.1 Chiloscyllium plagiosum
CCCAGTCTCCCCAATGTAGAGGAGACCACATCGGGAGCAACGGATACAATAAATGATATTAGTGGATGTGCAGTTAAAATTTTGATGGATGTGGAAGGCTCCTTTAGGGCCTTGGATCTCCTCCCTGTGCTACCTTCTTCACAGCCTCCCTACATTCTTGGACATCCTGACAAACAGCTAGCCTACTTGCTGGACTACAAGTCCGGATCCCATCCCCCTGCCAAATTAGTTTAAACCCCCCCGAAGAGTGCTAGCAAACAGTGGCACCACATTAGCCAACCTCCAGTCTTCTGGCACCTCACCTGTGACTATCGATGATACAAATATCTCAGTAAGAGGCCCAGCAATCACTTCCCTAGCTTCCCACAGAGTTCTAGGGTACACCTGATCAGGTCTTGGGGATTTATCCACTTTTATGTGTTCAAGACATTCAGCACTTCCTCCTCTGTAACATGGACATTTTTCAAGATGTCACCATCTATTTCCCTACATTCCATATCTTCCATGTCCTTTTCCACAGTAAATACAGTTGCAAAATACTCGTTTAGTATCTCCCCCAATCCTTTGTGGCTCCACACAAAGGCCGCCTTGCTGATCTTTGAGGGGCCCTATTCTCTCCCTAGTTACCCATTTGTCCTTAATGTATTTGTAAAAACCCTTTGGATTCTCCTTAACTCTATTTGCCAAAGCTATCTCATGTCCCATTTTTGCCCTCCTGATTCCTATCTTAAATATACTCCTACTGCCTTTACACTCTTCTAAGGATTCACTCGATCTATCCTGCCTATTCCTGACATATGCTTCCTTCTTTTATTAACCAAACCCTCAATTTCTTTCGTCATCCAGCATTGCCTATACCTACCGGCCTTTCCTTTCACCCTAACTCTCATCGATGAGGATCACAGCGTCATCATACCGGCTGCCCTCTTGTCATTAATTGTTCAGTGAGTTCAGGTTAGTCAGCTAAGAGAGGGGCTTTTGTCCCATCTGGAAAGGAAGTCATGCCTCTGACTGCTGCCAGTCATTCAGGTGGCTGGCATCTCTGTACGTCCAATGATGCCATGTTCAAACACCAGACACCACATAAAACATTGATTAAACTACACCTCGAGTATTGTTTGCAGTTCTGGAATACACATTAGAGGAGGACTGAGATTGCACGAGAGAGAGTGCACAGGAAATTTACCAGGGTGTTGCCTGGGCTGGAGAGGTTTAATTATGAAGAGAGAGTGGACAGATGAGGTTGCTTGTCTAGGAGCAGAGGAGATTAAGGGTGTGATTGAGATGTATAAATTTATAATGGGCATATTTACGACAGGCAGGAAGAAACTCTTCCCCTTGATGGAGGGTTCAATGACCAGAAGCGTAAATTTACGGTAACAGGCAGGAGGTTTAGAGAAGATGTGAGGAGAAGCTTTTTCACTCTGAGTATGGTGGGAATCTGGAACTCGCTGTTTGTAAAGAAGAAACCCTCACAGCATTTAAGAAGTAATTCAATATGCAGGTGTGACACCAAGGTGTACAAGGCCAACTGCTGGGAAATGGAATGAAAACAGTTCGGAGGTTTGTTTTTGACTGATATGGACACAATCAGCTGAAGCGCATTTTTCTTTTAATTATTGATGTGTGGGAGGTGGGCATCACTGGCTGGGCTGGGCCAGATTCATTGCACCTCTCTCGTTACCCTTGAGAAGGTGGTGGTGAGCTGCCTTCTTAAACTGCTGCAGTCCATCTTCTGTAAGGCGGCCCTCAATGTCTTTGGGGAGGGAATTCCAGGATTTTGACCCAGTGACAATGAAAGAGCGGTGAAACATTTCTATGTCAAGATGGTGAGTTGCTTGGAAGGGTACTTGTAAATGGTGGTGTTCCAGTGTTATCTGCTGCTCTCGTCCTTTGAGATAGAAATGGTCGTGGCCTGGAAAGTGCTGTCACAGCCTCTTTGGTGTATTTCTCAACTGTAGAGCTCTATGACTCTGACTGCTGTGACTACAAGCAAGCATATCGAGTCTGTTCTGCTATTCAATCATGGCTGATATGTTTTCGAACTCATTCTCCTGCCTCCTCCTATTGATCTAATTTTCTTTCTCTGTCTTAAATAAACTCAACAACTTGGCTTCCACAGCCTTCTGTGGCAATGAATTCCACAGATTCACCGTCCTCTGGCTAAAGGTATTCTTCCTCATCTCAGTTGTAAACATTCCTGGTTTCACTCTAATGCTTTGTCATTTTGTCCTAGACTCTCCTACTGGTGAAAGCATGTTCTTCATACTCATTTTATGCAGGCCTCTCAGTATTCTGTAAGTTCTAACAAGTTCCCCCCTCATCCTTCTGGACACTAGCGAGTACAGATCCAGAGTACTCATTCAACAAGACCTTCATCTCCAGGATCATTCTTCAGAACATCCTGTGGACCCATTCCAAGGCCAGCACATTTGTCCTTAGGTACACAGTCCAAAACGGCTCACAACATTACAAATATTGTCTGACCGGAGCCTGTTACATATCTGCTCTTGTATTCCAGCCCTCTTGAAATGAATGCTAGCATTGCCTTTGCCTTCCTAACTGCCAATTAAACCTGCATGCTAACCTGAAGAGAATCTTGAACCAGATCATCTTGGTCCCTTTGTGCTTCAGATTTCCGAACACTTCTCCCATTTAGAAAATAGTCTGCATCTCTATTTTCCAACCAAAGTGTACCCACACTGTACTCCATCTGTCACTTTTTTGCCCTCTCTACTAGCCTGTCCAAGTCCTTCTGTTGCCTCCTTGCTTTAGGGCCCCTTTATCTCCATTCCCTGTTTTCTGCCAGTCAGCCAATTCTCTAACCACACCAGTACCTTGTCCCGAACATCATGAGCTCTTCCCTTACTTCGCAGCTTGGTGTGCAGTGGGTTGACTTTGTGGGTTGGTGTTTAGATCAGAGTGGTGCTGGAAAAGCACAGCAGGTCAGGCATCATCCGAGGAGCAGAAAAATCGACGTTGCGGGCAAAAGCCCTTCATCAGGAATAGAGCTCTATTTCTGATGAAGGGCTTTTGCCCGAAACGTTAATTTTTCCTGCTTCTCGGATGCTGCCTGACCTGCTGTGCTTTTCCAGCATCACTCTGACCTAAACTCTGGTTTCCAGATTCTGCAGTCCTTTGTGGGTTGGTGCTTCAATTGAGCACAGAGGATTCCCAAAGAATGTTTCGAATCACCAGCTGCCATGAAATAATAAGTATGAAAAGCTGCTGAGGTACCTGGTCGCACGGACCTCCATCTGCCGAGGGTAAAGTAGCAGCAGGAGTCAGGAAAGGCACGTAATTGGTCATTAATCACCCATATACAAGCTCAAGAGTCCGAAAGAAAGGCAGGCCACCAAAGACATCCTACAAAATGAGAGATTACTTGAGATGTATGGATAGGCAACAGGCATTCAATACTGCAATTTAGGAATGCTGCTGACTTCATAACCCATTTGCAAGGAATCATAAAATAAAATATTCCAACTGGATGGCACAAGTGTAATCTCAAATACTTTCAACAAAGGAAGGCATATGATGCCCGATGCCAAAACCGTGGCATATTGGTACTTTCAACATGAATCAATGTCAAGAGAATTCTGCTGTTGTGCTGCAATTGCTTGGCGTTTTTAGCTTTATTTAATAAACAAAAGCTTTTCTTTCCAATAACTCCAAAGGTGAATGGTATTAAATGCTGCTCTGCATGATCCAGTATGAAGTTTGTTCAAATGCAAGCAAAACATTTGACTTATGCAGAAAAAAATACAAACAAATTGTGGGAACTAAATAACTTGCAGTTCCCATGCACATCTGTGTGCCCTTACATACAGGAAATATAGCTTGGAGCCGGTTTTCTCTGAAATACTGTTTTGGATCTGTTTGATATGGAAAATCACAACTTACACAAAAAGAAACACAGGGAAGATGGTTCTGTTTACCATGTGCTCTGTCACTGTAACTATATTCAGGAAGATTTTCTTTAATGATCTGGTTGCTATGTTGCTATGTGCATGTAATTTTTTTATCACAGTCACTGCACTTCAACAATGAATTGAAAGTGCTGCTCTTTCATAGAATCCCTACAGTGTGGAAGCAGACCATTCGGCCCATTGAGTCTCCACTGACCCACTGAACAGTATCCCACCCAGGTAAAAACAATGACTGCAGATGCTGGAAACCAGATTTTGGATTAGTGGTGCTAGAAGAGCACAGCAGTTCAGGCAGCATCCAAAGAGCAGTAAAATCGACGTCCGGGCAAAGCCCTTCATCAGGAATAAAGGCAGAGAGCCTGGAGCGTGGAGAGATGAGCTAGAGGAGTGTGGGGGTGGGGCGAAAGTAGCATAGAGTACAACAGGTGAGTGGGGGAGGGGATGAAGGTGATAGGTCAGGGAGGAGAGGTGAGGGAGGAGGTGTGGGCGCTGGTTTTACAGTTCCTGCGGTGGCAGGGGAAAGTGCCAGGATGGGGGGGTGGGTCGTAGGGGGGCGTGGACCTGACCAGGTAGTCACGGGGGGAACGGTCTTTGCGGAAGGCGGAGAGGGGTGGGGAGGGAAATATATCCCTGGTGGTGGGGTCTGTTTGGAGGCGGAGAGGGGTGGGGAGGGAAATATATCCCTGGTGGTGGGGTCTGTTTGGAGGCGGAGAGGGGTGGGGAGGGAAATATATCCCTGGTGGTGGGGTCTGTTTGGAGGCGGAGAGGGGTGGGGAGGGAAATATATCCCTGGTGGTGGGGTCTGTTTGGAGGCGGAGAGGGGTGGGGAGGGAAATATATCCCTGGTGGTGGGGTCTGTTTGGAGGCGGAGAGGGGTGGGGAGGGAAATATATCCCTGGTGGTGGGGTCTGTTTGGAGGTGATGGAAATATCGGCGGATGATTTGGTTTACGTGAAGGTTGGTAGGGTGGAAGGTGAGCACTGGGGCGTTCTGTCCTTGTTACAGTTGGAGGGGTGGGGTCTGAGGGTGGAGGTGTGGGATGTGGAGGAGATGCGTTGGAGGGCATCTTTAACCACGTGGGAAGGGAAATTGCGGTCTCTAAAGAAGGAGGCCATCTGGTGTGTTCTGTGGTGGAACTGGTCCTCCTGGGAGCAGATACGACAGAGGCCGAGGAATTGGGAATATGGGATGGCATTTTTGCAAGAGGTAGAGTGGGAAGAGCTTTTACCCAAAACGTCGATTTTACTGCTCCTCGGATGCTGCCTGAACTGCTGTGCTCTTCCAGCACCACTAATCCAGTATCCCACCCAGACCCATCCCCCTACCCTATCCCTGAAACCCCACATTTCCCATGTCTAATCTGCCTAGCCTGCACATCCCTGAACTCTATGGGCAGTTTAGTATGGTCAATTCATCTAACCTTTGGAAAATATGAGGAAACTGGAGCACCGGAGGAAACCCACGCAGACACGGGGAGAATATGCAAACTCCACACAGACATTCGCCCGAGGCTGCAATCAAACCCGGGTCCCTGACGCTGTGAGGCAGCAGTGCTAACTACTGAGCGACTGTGCCGTCCTTTGAGCCAAGGTGCCACTCCATGACCACCGTGCCACCGCGTGAACCAAGGTGCCATCCCGTGAGGCACTGCGCCATCCCATGAGCCACCGAGCCACCCCGTGAGTCACCGTGAGGCTGCGTTCTGATTTTGCAGTTAAATATTTTAATCAAACTATATGTTTTCTTTGTTTTATAGTTTCTTTTAATAAGGAACAGACAATTCCTGGGAGCCAATCCGAGAACCAGTTAGAATAAGCAGCTTCTTTCCGAAGTGCTTAAAAACAGAGTCACTAAATGAGTCGCAGGTCGGAGCCCGGAGCAGGAGCAGACTGAGTGTGGGATGGAGCCTGGAGCGGGAGCAGACTGAGTGTGGGATGGAGCCCGGAGCGGGATCAGACTGAGTGTGGGATGGAGCCCGGAGCGGGTGCAGACTGAGTGTGGGATGGAGCCCGGAGTGGGAACAGTGTGAGCGTGGACTGAGCTGCGAGCTAAATGACAGGCCGGGGTGACGAGTCCTGGAAGCGAGTCGGGGAGAGAGGCCAGCGGGTGGAAGCAGCGAGGCGTTGTTTCTGAAGGCTGGCGGGCAGAGTCTCAGTGAGAAAGGGCTACAGCTTGAGTACTTTAAAGATACTTCTTAATTATCATTCTGGAATATTTAAATTCTGTATTCCCATGCAAGTCATTTTTTTTACTATTTCAATTCTGAAATAACACTTAAAGTATCTGTAAATAGGTACCCTGTACCTAAGATGGCGCTGAGTGGTGACATTACAAACTTTTTGCTGCACTCATTTGAGTGCAAGTGGCAATAAAGGCTATTCTAAATTCTAATGGACTCAACACAAACCCTATTCTCAAGTCTCTTTGATCCCTAGTTAAGGCCAAACCAGACAGTTTGAGGCTGGCATCCTGTGTGACTTTCAGCTCAGCTTCCATTCCTATATCCTCTCGAACACAGAAGTGCTTATTTCTATCTATGAAAGAGCTATCCACCTCCTCCCTTAGCTTAATGCAGCTCCAATCATCATCCACATCTTAGTAACAGTCAAGTTTAGAGGTTTCCATGTTCTACTAGTTTGGCACTCCATCATTATCTCCTAAACAGCACTTCTAAAAATTGTTTGCTTGTATCCTAAATTTCATAAAATCTGACACAATTCCAATTGTTTAAGCAGCACTCTTTAGCTTTTGAATAAATTCAGTGCAGTCAATTATCTGAGGTTGTATAAGACTGAGATTTCCGCCCACACGAGACTATTTCCAAACGACTTCTGGCTCCGCCAGAGGAGCCTGTTTGTGCAGCAAAATACCTGCTTTCCGTCAGTGTTTATAGCAGAAGTGGCTAAGGTAAATGTTATGGGTTTTTGATCAAGTTGCTTCACAAAGATTATTTCAGAAATTTGATCCATTTAGGAGATTACAAAACTCCAACACCTTTTGCTCACAGAACAAACACTAGTTGAGTCAATTAAACTCACAAGAGCCAAAAAACAAGAATTGTTATCACTTCCAAAGAAAATGAGTCATCCATGTGTCATCAATTCTTTCAAAAGACAACAAACTGTCCTTGAAAACAGATATCATACTTGATGGCACATGGTGGCAAAATACAGAAACAGATCTCATGATTCAAGTCACATCATCACAATATCATATTTATATTTGTATCCTAAAGGTTTGGTTTGCATATGACATGTGCCATCGTGATGAATCACATGCTTAACCAACTCATATTGGAAATACTGCCTTTGAAGACAGAATATACTAGGAAAAGGCTAAAACATATTCTTTGGTGCACATCCTTTGCTCCAGGAACTAGACAGATCGAAGCCATCTTAGTTTTAAAATATCAAATGCACTGTCTGAAATTGAGCCTCTGTTTCAGAACTCAAAGCACTGCACAAAGTGTTTACTGAGACACTTAAAGATGTATTGATCATTTAAGGAAGAAAGAAAATTATTTCAATAAATTTAACTCTGCCAGATTAACAGAAGAATTCAGACATTATTGTTAAGTTACTCCATTGTCTGCATCAAAGGAGAATTCAACAAATCTTGCTGCTTGTAACTTTATTTGTGCTTTGCAACAACGTATTTATTTAGTAATGAATTGTGATACCGTCCATTATGATATTTCCATCAGTGTCTTTCTAAATAAGCTTGACTTCAGAGTTTCCATTCAAACATATTGTTATTGCGATCCTGCTGTTCATGCCATTGCAACTGTAGTTGGTTGTGAAATCACAGTGGGTTCCATCTGTCAACCATCACCTTTACTGTCATTGAACATCCTGTTCTACAATTAGTAAATCTCTGACAGGCAGCAGCATGTGTTGTTTTAAAGTGGCATTGTCATCCAGGTTAAAAATAACAACGTTGCTAAATGACTATAATTGTGAGGGTATGGCATCTCTCATTGATACTTTCTATAACCCTTTTCAAATTGAGTGGTCTTCCCTTACAACTATTATAATATACTCACTCTGACCGCCATTGTTCCTCCCGCTATATCCAACTCAACTTTGCACCAAGTGGAAATTATTCCCAATTTTCTGGAGTTTTCTGTCATATTTTTAACAAATACAATAGATCGCTCTGGGTTATGATTCAACATGTGCAGCAGCCTCTTAATGTCTTCACAAATGACCTTCCTGAACAAGTGTGAGCTGGTTATTTGACTGGGGCAGCACCACAGTCAAGCCATGATCTTGTTTTCATTCAACCTTCGCACACATTTTCCTGCAGGAATTACTGGACCAGATCTTGCTATTACAATCTTGGCAAAGCTAAATCTACTTGCCATTATTTATGCACAAATGGTAGAGTTCGGGATAAGTATGGGGTTGAAGGTGACGGATCTAAAGTTGCTCCATGTATTGCAATGTTCCACAATTAGTTTCATCAAAACAGCAGTGGGCTAACCAACTATTGAATGGTGATGCATTGCTGTATTTGTGTTGTCGTTAGAAAACAACTTGCCACAGAACGTTGTAATTTCAAGTCTATATACACTTTAAAATGCATAATGTGTGAACTACAGTCAACCTAACTCTCTAACACTGCAAAGTACTTATTATTAGTATGATACTTCATTCTTCAGGTTACAAATGCTGGAAATTAAAATGCTCGCTGGAGATTTAAATGCTGGATTTAAAATTTGTCAAATATTAAGTATAATTTTATTTAAACCTTTTAATTTTATTGTCTTTTCAATCTACTTTCTGCCTTATCTATTTCTCTTCCTCTCCATTCATTTGATGCACTGTTTATTTCATACCCTGTTTGAGATTCATTATCAGTCCATTCATAACCTTCCAAACGGATCGATTAAGGAGATAAACATTTGGTTTTCCGGTTCACTCCTCTACTAGATCTGAGTTCCATGAGGGCACTACTATCAGCTCTCACTTTCAACAAACATGTAAAAATCTAAATGTATATTGATACAACTAACAAGGTGTTCTACTTTAGTAAAATTTGGTCTAATGAAGTTGGAATACAGGCCAATTTTTCCTGTACCCTAGTTTGCTTCCCTTCTTGTTAATGGAAGTACATAATTATTAGATTAGATTACTTACAGTGTGGAAACAGGCCCTTCGGCCCAACAAGTCCACACCGACCCGCCGAAGCGCAACCCACCCATACCCCTACATTTACCCCTTACCTAACACTACGGGCAATTTAGCATGGCCAATTCACCTGACCTACACATCTTTGGACTGTGGGAGGAAACTGGAGCACCCGGAGGAAACCCACGCAGACACGGGGAGAACGTGCAAACTCCACACAGTCAGTCGCCTGAGGCGGGAATTGAACCCGGGTCTCGGGCGCTGTGAGGCAGCAGTGCTAGCTACTGTGCCACCATGCCGCCCACATTATGTAAAACAAAGGCAGGGAAATGTTATCACAGCTTCCCCTACACCCCCATCAACACAACCACCCCCTCTGCAGTAACATAAAGCGCTCAATGAGCTTCTACCAAAGTTATGTAGGTTGTGCCATGAAAGTTTGAGCCAAATCAGCTCCACAGTAATTTGACAAACCAATAGGTGATGATTCTAAATTCTTGGGTCTGAGGGGAAAATTCCATACTGAAGTAAACTTGCAACTCAGCGGAGTGTCGATATGTACTTCATGGGAAAGTTGGAGAATTTCATGCAGAGTACCTTGGGTCAGTCCAAGGTCCATTCATTCTCAGCTCTACTCATGATGGAATATCCAGTTCTGGGTTTAAACCCGTCTTTAGTGTCACATTTCAGGATCTTCTCAATTTTATTTTCTTTTTGCTTTCGCAGGATTGCTGGCATGCCCAGCATTCATTGCCCACACTAACTTCCCTTGTACTGAGTGGCTTGCTCAGCCATTTCAGAGGGGCAATTAAAAGTTAACCAGATTGTTTGGGTCTAGAGTCACATGTAGGCCTGACCAAGAGAGGATGACAGATTTCTTTCCCTAAAGGACATAAGGTGGGTTATTATTGTAATTGATGATAGTTTTACGGTCACTGTCACTGAAAATAGCTTTATATTCCAGGTTTGTTCATTGAAATGAAAATCGACTAGCTACCATGGTGGCATTAAACCTATGTCCCAGAGCATTACCCTGAGCAACTGCATCACCAGTTCATTACTGTTGCAACAACAAAAGAAATTTTTTTTCATTGAAACAGGTGAGATCATATGTCATTCAGCGTAATTTTTACTTGCTTGTTTTACACGTACATTTAAGGTTGTCAAAGTCTGATTCAGCTCCTCTAATTGGTATGAATAAACAACTGAAACTGTAAGACAAATAACAATCTGAAATTTACAACACACATTCTTTAATGCCATCCTTAAGTGAGCAAAGATTCTCATGCTATGTTCAAATGGTCATGCACACTGGGCTGCAATGGGAAGCCACTCTCAATCATTAATCACGATTCTCGCCCAATTTGAAAATAAAATTAAGGTTAGGGATAGCACAATCCTGCCTTGAGCAATAAACTAGAAACTCCATGTTAATTCTATTAAAAGCATATTCCCAGCAACCACATAGCTGAATCCTTCATGTGCATGCCTGTCACACAAATACTGCATCTGGAGCACTGAAGACAAACATGTATCAAAATCATGTCAGTATTTCATAGAGATTTTAGCTCCTTTTACATATTCATTGTGTGTATGTGAGAGAAGGAAGTGCACTATGGTTTTCAATTTTCATTATTTGAACCACAATATCTGGACTGAACAACAACATCCTGCATAGCACAGCAACCAAGCATAATAATTATAGACAGCTGGAAGGAACAAATGGTAGGGAAAATATCCAAATTTAACTTTCTTGCATTTTATACCGTTTAGCTGTTAATCAAACTTGTTGAAATAAAGATTGAAGGAAAATAATGTTTGCATTAAAACAATAATGAAATGTGTGGAGGGAACCTGATACTGAGCTGGAAGTTATTCAGTGAATCAGCAGTGGACCAGGTCATATCTAAATCAAATGCCCCAATTTATCGGATCGTCAACAGTGAGTAAAAATCTTCTTAGAATCAGACAGTACAGATATCGTCCTTTGGCCCATCGAGACTGTACAACCAAAAACACACTATCTCCAGTAGTCCTACTTTCCCATTCTAGGTCCATAGCCTTGCATATTATGACACTTCAAATATTGATCCAAGTACTTATTAAAGTTTGTGAGGTTTCCTGCTTTAACTACCCTTCCAGGCAGCACATTCCACATTCCCACCACCCTCTGGGTGAAAATGTTTCTCCTCAAATCACCTCAAAACTTCTTGTGTTTCACTTTAAAATTACGCCCCCTTGTTACTGATCCTTTGCTGAAAGAGAACAGCTGCTTTGTACTCACCCTGTATGTGCCTCTCACAATGTTTACACTTTTATCAAGTTCTCCACTCTCTGCCCTCCACCCTTCTCTGCTCCAAGGAACACAACTTGAGCTTGTCCAGCCTCTCTTCACAGCTAATTATTCCAATACAGAGGTACATCAGTAACACCTTCTGCAATATTGGAGATTAGAGAATCATTCATTTAAGTAATTGAAACAAAGAAGACTAGGAAGAGGAAAAAAGGAAGAGCAAACTAAAAAATGAAAATACCTGCATCATATTGTAAAACCAGCAAAGGAGTTTTAGAACTTACTTCATTGGCATATTTGTGTAATTAGAGAGACTTACATTATTAAATTATACTCTATACAAGCTAAGATATGAGGAGTCTTAATTTGAATATAATTGGAAAATATTGTTAAGCAACTCTTTCAGTTGGCATCTTTGCAAAAAGAGAGTCTGAGCAGCGCATTTGTCAGGTTGTAATAGTGGGTGACTGAATAGTTCAAGGGACAGACAGACCAGCTTGCAGCTGAGACATTGAGCCCTAATACTCTGTGGCCTCCCAGGTGCAAGAGTTTGGAACATCATGAAACGGCTGGATAAACTTCCAGAAGAGGAGTGTGAACAATTTGACAAAGTAGAGAGGTATACTATGTTTCTATTATTTGGCATTTCATTAACAAGAAGTCACAATTTCAGGGCTGTCAGCAGGAAAGCTAGAGTGAGATGAGGAGAAACTTCTTTAATTAAGAGTCTAATGATGAACACTAAACCACTGTTGATTGTCCATAAACCCAACTGGTTCACTAATGTCCGTCAGGGAAGGATATCTGCCATCCTCACCTGGTCTGGTCTACATATGACTCCAGCCCCACATGATTCTCAACTGCCCACAAGGCAATTAGGGATAGGCAAAGAATGCTAGCCTAGCCAGCGACACCCTCATCCTGAGAATGAATTAAGAAAAAAAACTTAAGGGGTAGTTAGGATCTGGAATGTGCTGTGTGAGAGAGTGGTGGAGGCAGATTCCAGACGTGGTTTCGAAAGAGAGCTGGATATATAGATTAGATTAGATTACTTTACAGTGTGGAAACAGGCCCTTCGGCCCAACAAGTCCACACCGACCCGCCGAAGCGCAAACCACCCATACCCCTACATTTACCCCTTACCTAACACTACGGACAATTTAGCATGGCCAATTCACCTGACCTGCACATCTTTGGACTGTGGGAGGAAACCGGAGCACCCGGAGGAAACCCACGCAGACACGGGGAGGATGTGCAAACTCCACACAGTCAGTCGCCTGAGGCGGGAATTGAACCCGGGTCTCTGGCGCTGTGAGGCAGCAGTGCTAACCACTGTGCCACCGTGCCACCCCAAAGTGGCAGGAGACGGAGTTAGGCATGGGTACTAACGTTTGTGTGGTACATTACCAGTTGCCAGCTAATTGCCACAAGTTAAGGAATTGTCACAAGAATCCAGTATCAGGCTCTGTTAGTGGTTAAAGTGGCAAAGTTTTAGGGCTAAAATATGAATACATCATTAACAGTCAGTATTAGTCATATTGGGAAAGTCTGTCTGAGAAATTTGTTTCCACCAAAGGAAAAAGGGGACAGAAAACACTGTGAAGTGTAGCTCTAACAGTTCTGTTCGACTGGGAGGCTGCAAATTAAAAACTCAACCACCAGAGTTAAAGTCTTAAAGCTGGTTTAAATATATTTCAAAGACAAGTTGGCTGAGCTAAAATCTTCATAGATGTTGTGAGTCAAGAGACCAGATTCAAAGAGGAGAAGACCTGTGAAGTCCTGGGACCCAAGGGAAGAGAGACCAACATCATCAGAAAGTGTTTCCTGCCCTGCCTCAAATAGTGGAGTAATAAGAATGAATGCATATAGTCCAATAGTTTAAATAGTAAATTAGCAATTGGCTTTTTATTGGAAGGTTATTTCTTGACTATAATTATCTTACTCTAAAGTTTGCTATGAAGTGTAGGGTAGGAGGAAGAGAAAATTATAGTTTGTTATTTAATCTGGAATCTGCCTCCACCACTCTCTCACACAGCACATTCCAGATCCTAACTACCCCTTAAGTTTTTTTTCTTAATTCATTCTCAGGATGAGGGTGTCGCTGGCTAGGCTAGCATTCTTTGCCTATCCCTAATTGCCTTGTGGGCAGTTGAGAATCATGTGGGGCTGGAGTCATATAGTTGAAGGTAATGAATTTAGAGAGTGACGGATGTAGTGTTGGAGATTGGGACTAGCTGGACAGCTTTTTCAGGAGCCAGTACAAACAATGATAGGCAGTGCAGGGTAACTCAGTGGTTAGCACTGTTGCCTCACAGCAGCAGGAACCCAGGTTTGATCGGGTCACTGTCTGTGTGGAGTGTGCACATTCTCCCTGTGTCTGCATGGGTCTCATTGGGTGCTCTGGTTTCCTCCCACAGTCCAGAGATGTGTGGGTTAGGTGGATTAGTCATGGGAAATGTGGGGCTATAGGGATAGGTTAGGGTGGGGGTCAGTCTGGGTGGGATGCTTTTCAGAGGGTCAGTATAGACTCAATGGGCTGAATGGCTTGCTTCCACACTGTGAGTCTTTTATGATGGGTCAAACGGCGTCCTTCTGCAATGTTAGATTCTTTCATTACGATTTGCTTTCCATTTAAACACTGATCTAATTTTAAGCAAAACAGCATTACTGGGGTGAACTAGGTTACATGTGAATATACTTGTACATTTGATCTCCCGGGAGTCCAGCAGCTGTAGTAGTTGTAGTCGTAGCCAAGGCTGCAATACTGGTTGACTAAAAGAATATTGGGTACATGCTGAGGTTAGGTTGTAGTGAAGAAGCCAGAAGTGCTCTCCCCATTGATCAAGAGATGGAAGTATTTGGTGTGACATTGTTCAATTCAGGTGCACATACTTCAGCTAATTGTTGTAAAAACACCTGCAAAAAGGCTACAAAATAGGGAGGCATCACTGACGATTTTGCACAGAACACTTACTCAGGGGTATTTGGCAGGAGACGGAGTTAGGCATGGGTACTAACGTTTGTGTGGTACATTACCAGTTGCCAGCTAATTGCCACAAGTTAAGGAATTGTCACAAGAATCCAGTATCAGGCTCTGTTAGTGGTTAAAGTGGCAAAGTTTTAGGGCTAAAATATGAATACATCATTAACAGTCAGTATTAGTCATATTGGGAAAGTCTGTCTGAGAAATTTGTTTCCACCAAAGGAAAAAGGGGACAGAAAACACTGTGAAGTGTAGCTCTAACAGTTCTGTTCGACTGGGAGGCTGCAAATTAAAAACTCAACCACCAGAGTTAAAGTCTTAAAGCTGGTTTGAATATATTTCAAAGACAAGTTGGCTGAGCTAAAATCTTCATAGATGTTGTGAGTCAAGAGACCAGATTCAAAGAGGAGAAGACCTGTGAAGTCCTGGGACCCAAGGGAAGAGAGACCAACATCATCAGAAAGTGTTTCCTGCCCTGCCTCAAATAGTGGAGTAATAAGAATGAATGCATATAGTCCAATAGTTTAAATAGTAAATTAGCAATTGGCTTTTTATTGGAAGGTTATTTCTTGACTATAATTATCTTACTCTAAAGTTTGCTATGAAGTGTAGGGTAGGAGGAAGAGAAAATTATAGTTTGTTATTTAAGTTAGCAGAAAAATGAAGGAGGAAAGTTATATTTTACTTTACGCAACCTTAAACATATTGTTGGTAAAATGTTGTAACAGTTTGACTTCTCAAGATCAGTAAGATGCATGGTATATTTAATCAATTTCACCTTGTGATAAATTCATGAATTACAGAGGCATGTTGCAGCCATATTCAGTTATTTTTTTAATAGTAAAATGTAAGGCTTTAGAAACAGTAATCAGGGTGGGGATGGTGGATACAAGGATTTGGATTAATTAAGGATGGCCAACACTGTTTATAACTTATTGAAGATGCGGAGATGCAGACACAGGGAGAAAACCCTCAATACTTTTTTATAAGTATATTAAGAGCAAGAGGATCACTGGAGAAAGAGTGTGACTAATTACAGACCTGTGCATGGAGCCAATGAATATGAGTGAGGTCTTCAATGAATATTTCTCAATTGTGTTCACAGAGGAGACAGACATTGTAGCAGGGGATTTAAATTGGGATGGTGAGTTTCTAGAGCACACTAAGATTAATAAAGAGGAGGTATTAGAAGTTTTAGCTGGAATAAAGGTGCATGTAAATACTGTGACTTCAAGAGCAGATCAGTGGCTGGGAATTCAGTGACACGTAACTTACTCCAGGACTCCCAGTGCCTGGCCACCATCTACAAGGCACAAGTCAAAGTGTGATGGAATAATTCCCACTTGCACGGATGGGTGATGCTCCAACAAACCCAAGAAACTCAATACATTTCCGAGAGGAAGTAGTCTGCTTGGTTGGCACCACATTTACCTTCACATGTACTGCCTTCACCACCAACACTGAGTGGAAGCAGTGTGTAACACTGAGAAGATGCACTGCAGTAACTAACCAATCACCTTTCAACATTAACTTCAAAATCTTGGATCTCTACCAACTGGACTATCACAGGGGACAGCAGATGCATGGCCACACCACTACCTGGGAGCTCCCCTCCAAGCCCATATTATCCTGACCTGGAAATATATTGCTGGTCCTTTGCTGTTGCTGGGTGCAATTCCCTCGTTAACAGCATTGTGAGTATATTTACAACCCAAGGACCGCTACAGTTCAAGAAGATACCTTTGGCATTTTGGAATTGGCAATAAATGCCATCAAAGCCAGTGATTCCCACATCCCATGAATGGACAAAAAAGATGGTCAGGATCCTTGAGATGATGCAGGTAAGATTTACCAAAACGTTTCCAGGAATGGGGAATTTTAGTTACAAAATTAGGTGGAAAATGCTGTGGTTGTTAACTTTGGAGTGAAAGAAGGTTGTTGGAAGATTTGATAGAAGCGTACAAGATTATGGCAAACTTTGATAGACAAGGAGAACATGTTCCCATTAGCTGAATACATAAAGAGTAGGAACCTTGGGTTTCAGATGCAGGACGAATATGAGAAAGAATGTTTAAACACCGCAAGTGACAATTACCTGGAATTCGCTGTCCAACATGGTGGTGAAAGCAGAAACAAGCTAGCATTTTAAAGGGAAGCTGGATAGTCAACTGAAAGAAACAGACTAGCAGGTCTACGAGAATAAAGCAGTAGAGTGTGATTGATAGGATTGCTGCACTGAGAACTAGCACTGATTCAGTGGGCTCTTTGTGTGCTATAAATAACTCACATTAGAGAAGGGTAGACTGAGACAGGAAATTTTCCATATCAGCAGAACATCAGCAATCAAAAGGGTGCCCACCTTGGGGAAGTGGCAATGGAAGGATTAGTTTGATGAAACTTGATTTGCCAGCTCTAGAAACAGATCAAATATTACCATGGGGTCAGGTGATTTCCAAATCAAAGTTCACACCCTCTAGCTCACACTTCTTATACCCAATCATCACACTATCCACTAGATATGTACCCTCTGTGCTCCCTTTATTGCAATTCATGTTCCCTTACCCCATGATTCCTCAAACAAAATCCCATGCATTTCTTCACATATCATAGAGTCATAGAATCCCGACAGTGCTATTGGCCCAGCAAGTCTGCACCAACTCTCCAAAGAACATCCCGCAGGCCCACCCTCCAACACATCCCTGTAATCCCGCATGGCATTTTTGCCACAGCTAATCTACCTAAATTGCACATCTTTGGACTATGGGAGGAACCTGGACCACCCAGAGAAAACCCATGCAGACGTGGGAGAATGTTCAAACACCACACAGACAGTCGTCCCAGGTTGAAATGGAACCCAGGTGCCTGGCATGTTTTAGTGAAGCTGATTTGTAGTGCCCATTCAAGGTTATTAAATCTTCTCAAATAGTTAAACTTGTTTAAAAACAAAATGAACTTGAATTCAGAAAGCATGTAAATATCTCAATAGCATCTTTAAACTGTCAATCAAAATGCAAAGTCAGTTGCCAATCAGATCTCCTGTTGCTTTCCCAGCAGAGAGAAATCTTTTCAGAGCTTTTGAAACTTAGGCATTCAGAATCACATCAACTGCAATAACAGTCTTTAAAAGAATGTCAACACAGGAACTGTATTAAAATTGAGGAATCAAAGAATAAAGGTTTATTCTTGGCTACACTAGATGGCTTGTCCACCAAAACAGTAAAGTAACATTTATTTTCAATCTGAAAACATCAGCTGGCTTTTTCATGTTTCAAGAACTGTGGATATAAACATGGTACTTAAACAGATCTTATTCATCCTCTTCCATTGCATATATATCTGTGCCAAACATTCACAATTCCTGGGCTGTTGGTAAAGGCCTTGGGTCTGTTAGAACTCAGCACCATTTCAAATGGTCCATTATTTCATTGTTTCTACCAGTATGAATTGTGAGTGGTTTCCTTTCTATTTCCGATTGGAAATGAAGCAAGACATTTGCACTGGATTTTGCCAATCATTTATCAAGGTCACTGGAATCAGGCCCAACTTGGCAAAACTCTGGCTCTATGACTCTATTTAGGATAAACACCAGAAGTAGCATCGAGTTCACCTATTTGTGTCTACTAAAATGTCAGAATTATACCAGAATTCAGCGATGAATCTCTAACCAATTCACAACTCATTCTCTCCTGACTCTAGTGATTCTGCTCTGCACTTTCAGAGATGTGGGAGAATTTATCTGAGTATACAGAAATCTGTGGGCTAGGTGGAAAAATCTTGAATAAAGTAACTGCCAAAATCGGACTGAATACAGTGCAGAATTTTTTCTTAGTTTGGGAAGATGTTATTTAGGGAACATACTCGTTCTGTTGTTTCCCTGAAGTAATGAAACATGCTCTGAGAATTTAAACAGAAAGTTTAACCAAAGAATATTTTGTTTATAAAGAGTATGGTGATGACTCCAAATTTTCACATGAATGTACAAAAACAAGTCAATTTGTGTGAAATGTTCTTGGTATTTCCTTCTGTGAAACAACACAATTATGGCAGAAATGCAGAACAAAATGCTGAGTTCTGACTATACTGCCAGGGGATTGAAGCATATTCTGAAATACATCAAAATATTTTTGGGACAGTGAGTCTGAATTCAAAAGGAATACTGCTTTGTCTGGCCTTACATATACGTTCACAAATAGCTAACTGCAGATAATCATGGGAAGGACTTTTCGGAGGGTAGGGTTACCTCACATATACTTCTCCCCAACCTCAGCTCCCCCAACCCCCAACCCCAGAGACTTTTGCCAAATTGGCTGAAGATGAAGCATCCCTCCACCCCCACTCCCAACTCAGGAACACATTCTGCCTGAGAGACCTCCTGGTCGTCTGATTGACAGACAGATTGAAAGTCCCAGCAGTGCCACTGAATGCGGTGGTCACTGCTGGGACTGCAGCAAGTACTCAAATTGGCGATGTCAGAAGCAGTTCTGGACCCTGTATTTATGAGCAGGTATTGCAGCAGGGACTGCAGGGGAGATGAGAGAAAGGAGAGGTGTGGGGTAAGGCCAGATCATGAGCAGGAGTATGCTCAGTGTGGAAAGGTTCAAGACATGAAGCAACTGGCAGAACTTTGGGGAAGGCCCAACTGGGGAAAGGGGTCCATGTTGGTGGCATCAATACTTTAGTTCGGCCACAGTGGGAGTACTATGTGCAGTTCTGGTTGTCTCACTGTAGGAAAGAAATGTTTGCAGGATGTTGCCTGGAATGGTGTATTTTTGCTATGAAGAGAGGCTAGATAGAACAGAGAAGGCTGAGTGGGGATCTGCTGGAGGTGTGTAAGATTATGAGGGGCATGACAACGGGTAGAAGGCATGTGGTTCCCCTGAGTGATAGGGTCAATAATGAGGAATGTAATTTTTAAGTGACAGGCAGGAGGTTTAGAGAGAATTTAGATTAGATTAGATTCCCAGTGTGGAAACAGGTCCTTCGGCCCAACCAGTTCACACCGACCCTCCAAAGAATTACCCACCCGGACCCACTTCCCTCTGACTAATGCACCTAACACTATGGGCAATTTAGCATGGCCAATTTACCTGACCTGCACATCTTTGGATTTAAGGGAAGAGAAAATGCACCCAGAGGATGGTGGGGGTGTAGAATGTACTGCCTGGAAGGTTATTTGAGGTGGGAAATCTCATAACATTTAAAAATTACTTGTACAAGCACTTGGAATTTCATAATGTTCAAGGCTATGAGCCAAATGCTGGAATTTGGGATTAGAGTAATTAGATCAGCACAGACTCGATGGGCCGAAGAGCCTCTTCTGTACTTTATGAAATGGTAATCCGAACCAATGTCTCAAAACTAATAACACAGGAAAGTATGTAAATCCATTGTGCATATTAAATTTGCAATTTCATGCAGGCTTTCTTAAAGTGATTAACTAAAGTGAAGTATAAATATTTGCCATTATAGTCATAGTCTATCCAAATCTGATCTAAATATTACATTTCTGGGCAAACTACATTAATCAAGATCAACAATATTGAAGCCATATGCAGGATCTTATAAGGTACTGAGTGACTTAGGCTGGAGTGAGATTTGTGGCAGAATCATGCAAAAAGTCTCGTGAAGCCAATCTCAACATCAGGAGCATCTCGCTGAGTTCCTTTAAACAGCTGCAGAGCAGGAAGGTTCTTAAGTGCCTTCTTAATGGCCAATTCACTTCGCTAACATTCAGCTTCCTATTTACCAAATGCACTGAACAAGCTAGACATTGAGAATTCTCCCTGTGGAAATCAGAGCGGGTAGTAATTGGCTCAGCACACTGTTTCCTCCATGTTGGACACTGGGCACCAACATCTCAGAGCACACTCAATGGGCATCAAGCATAGATAACCGATGTCAAATGACAGTGTCTGTGGACAATGTGCCAGCCTCTATGGCACATCTCCAATCCACTTACAGTACACTTCTGCACTTCAATGTTGCACTGGTAACTATCACTGTGAGGACTACAGATGCTGGAGATCATAGCTCCTCGGATGCTGCCTGACCTGCTGTGCTTTTCCAGCACCACTCTAATCTCAACTATCACTGTAATACTACTGTAATAAGCACTGAGCTCATGGACTGGAATGGGTTGTGTTTCTGGGCTGTTCGCTTACTCATTCATTCAGAGCCTACATGGATGCTCTCACCATCTCACTTTTCATTGCCATTTTATTCTTTGCCTCCTTCAGCTAAAGCTACCAGGCTCATGTTACTTTGGTCTTGCTTTGCTGTTTAGCACAGACTCAAAGCCAGAAAGCTTGTCACAGTTGTCAGTCCTCCTTAGTCAAGCCAAGGGAGATAGCCTTAGCTCAGGGAGTCCCAGAATAAGGCAAAGGCCAGGGTTTGGGCCCAGTCAGCCAGCTACTCAGGCTGGTTAGAGCCAGAGCTGGCTCCACTGAAGGTGTGAGGAGATGAATGTCAGGCAGCCCGCCAACTATCTTGACATTTTCTGCCCTTTGGTGGGCTGCTTTTCTCCCTCTATAAGAAAAGGCAGGTATTAAGGAAGATGGATTGCTGCTGAATTGCTCAGCTGTTACTTTTGGTGAGGTGGGACGGGTGTCACAAGTGAGTGAGTAGGCAGCACAGAGGGCACGCAGGGTTAGTGGTGGGTACAGTAAGTGGGCAAGATGTTGCAAGATGTAATGAGTGGTAGGGCATAAGCCTTGGGGAGGTCAACACAGTAACAGTGATAGAGTGATTATGAGGTACTGCAGAGAAGATGGTGGCAGTGTGGAAAAGGTCATGGACCTCCCTCCTACAGTGTTGGGCATTCCTCCAGACAGCCAAGACTGCATTGACCTGGGCAGTAACCTCTGACCAAAGTGGTATGGTCTGGTATCATGACCTTCACTGCTGGTCATGGCGGCAGCGGGGATGGGGTGGGAGGGGGGACATCCCATGACTGCGCCATCTCCAGGATCCTGTCTGCAAAGCAAAGTGCTAAATTCCCCTTGCATGTCATGTCCAGGGCAGATGTCATGAAATGTGCGTAGCAACCCCAGACTGACAGTGCTTGTCTGAGTATGCAAGGGGCTTTTAAAGACGAGATGAATTTGATATACAATGGTAAGAAAACCACTTGGTCTTGTGGCAAAACAATCCTCGAGAGATTGGGCCACTCCAAATTCATGCAGGAAGACGAGTGATGGGAGAGAAGGAAATAGCTGAAGAACTTAATAAGTATTTTATGTCAGTCTTCACAGTGAAAGACACGAGTAATATCCCAACAATTCAGGAGAGTCAAGGGGCAGAGTTGAATATGATGGCCATAACAAAGGAGAAAGTACTTGATAAGTTAAAAGGTCTAGAAATTGATAAATCTCCTGGCCCGGATGAGCTACATCCTAGAGTTCTGAGGGAGGTGGCTGAAGAAATAGCGGAGGTGTTGATTGTGATCTTTCAAAAATCACTGGAGTCAGGGAAAGTCCCAGATGATTGGAAAGTTGCTGTTGTAACCCCCTTGTTCAGGAAAGGATCAAGACAAAAGATGGAAAATTATAGACTGATGAGACTAATGTCAGTTGTAGGTAAAATTCTAGAATCCATCGTGAAGGATGAGATTTCTAAATTCTTGGAAGTGCAGGATCGGATTAGAACAAGTCAGCATAGATTTAGTAAGGGGAAGTTGTGCCTGACAAACCTGTTAGAATTCTTTGAAGAGGTAACAAGTAGGTTAGACCAGGGAAACCCAGTGGATGTTATCCACCTAGACTTCCAAAAGACCTTTGATAAGGTGCCTCATGGGAGGCTGCTTAGTAAGGTGAGGGCCTATGGTGTCCAAGGTGAGCTACTGGCATGGATTGAAAATTGGCTGTCTGACAGAGGGCAGAGAGTTGGGATAAAAAGTTCTTTTTTGGAATGGCAGCTGGTGACAAGTGGTTTTCTGCAGGGTTCAGTGTGTGGGCGCAACTGTTCACTTTATATATAAATGATCTGAATGAAAAGACTGGGGGCATTCTGGTGAAGTTCGCCGATGATATGAAGTTAGGTGGACAGGCAGGTAGTTCTGAGGAGGTGGGGAGGCTACAGAAAGATTTAGACAGTTTAGGAAAATGGTCCAAGTACAGGATTCTCCAAAAGTTGACTTGCAGGTAGAGTCTGTGATTAAGAAGGGCTTATGCCCGAAACGTCGATTCTCCTGTTCCCTGGATGCTGCCTGACCTGCTGCGCTTTTCCAGCAACACATTTCCAGCTCTGTGATTAAGAAAGCAAATGTAATGTTGTCATTTATTTCAAGAGGGTTGGAATGTAAAAATAGTGATGTGCTACTGAAACTTTATAAAGCTCTGGTTAGGCCCCATTAAGAATACTGTGTCCAGTTTTGGACCACACACCTCAGGAAGGACATACTGGCACTGGAGCATGTCCAGTGGAGATTCACATGGATGATCCCTGAAATGATAGGCCTAATATACGATGAGGATTCTGGGATTGTATTCATTAGAGTTTAGAAGGTTGAGGGGTGATCTAATAGAAACTTAGAAGATAATGCATGGCTTAGAAAGGGTGGACACTGAGAAATTATTTCCGTCAGGCGGGGATACCAGGACTCGTGGGCACAGCCTTAGAATTAGAGGGGATCAAATTAGAATGGAAATGAGGAGACATTTCTTCAGCCAGAGTGTGGTGGGCCTGTGGAATTCACTGCCCGGAGTGCAGTGGAGGCTGGGATGTTAAGTGTCTTCAAGGTAGAGATTGATAAATTCTTAATCTCGCAACAAATTAAGGGATATGGGGAGAGTGGGGGTAAGTGGTGTTGAAATTCCCATCAGCTATGGCTGAATGGCGGAGTGGACTTGATGGGCCGAATGGCCTTGCTTCCACTCCTACTTCTTATGGTCTTTCTTATGGCTTTATGGATGTCTTTGATACCATGATGGTGATTCTGATATGCTCACTCAGAGCTAGAAAGTTTTCATTTGATCTCAGCAGTCAGATATTGCGAGGTGCCATTTTTCACAATGTTCTTCAAATATAGTTTTTATAATAAACCTATTTTCAAAAAGACCCACATGGAGTCACAGTGTTACAGTAATTCTGTGCGGAGTCAGACTTTGCAATGCTAACAAAAAGAACAAGAACTGGTTAACGAAATACAAAGCTTGCCTGAATTACTGCAACCTGATTGACAATGTTCCCGTGCGGAAGTAAGCTATATTTGTAAATGCTCATAAAAAAGGAAATTGGTAGCTCAAATGGGATTGGGTCAAACTGGAAGCAGTGGTTATGAATAATGGCTCGAGGCAGTGATCTGGTATGGTGATGGGATTCTGGGACTGGTCACAAGGTTTGTAGGTATGACTAAAGTTGGTGACTTCAGTCTTTCCACTACCAAGTCAAAAGAAGTTGACTTAGACAGGCACTCGAACATCAGAGTTGCAACTGAAAAACCTAGAGGGCTAGTGGAAATGTCTAATCGGGTCATGAAGGTGACCCCATGGTCTGGCCATATTGTAATGATCAGAAAGATGCTGGAGCAACACAGTCTGGAGTTGTGCACTGGGACCACGTGAAATCGCTGATGCAGCTGACTTTCTGGGAGTTGCTGGGAAATTCAAAATTCCAATGAGAAATTCCCCTAAATCTGGAACTCTACGAAAAAGACGGGCAGTGTGTTGTGGAAGGAACAAGGATAGATTTATGGAGGGATCTCAAAGGAACAGCAGAGGAATTAGAAGACAGCATAAACTACGTGTAAACTACACGTGTAGTGTCTCCCACCCCTCCCTCCTCCTCTAACCTAAAAAAAAGGACTCAGTCAGCTGAACAGGTAAGCTACTTCGTGTTCTTGTTTTGGAGACTAAGCGTAGAGTTATGGCAGCGCAAGCAGTGGAATGATCCTCCTGCAGGATGTTTGAGGTAGGGGTGACCACCGATGCTCCTGCCGACTTCACCTGCAGGAAGTGCAGCCAGCTCCAGCTCCTCACAGACCACGTTAGGGAACTGGAGCTGGAGTTGGATGAACT
Organism: Chiloscyllium plagiosum; assembly: GCF_004010195.1. Taxonomy (NCBI): domain Eukaryota; kingdom Metazoa; phylum Chordata; class Chondrichthyes; order Orectolobiformes; family Hemiscylliidae; genus Chiloscyllium; species Chiloscyllium plagiosum. The sequence goes on from NC_057710.1 coordinate 72,287,428, forward strand.
GAGGATTATTCGAGAGGCTGAGAGGGTGATAGATAGAAGATACAGGGACATAGTTATGCCAGAGAACAGAGGTAGCTGGGTAACAGTTAGAGGTGGGAAGGGGAGGAAGCAGGCAGTGCAGAGATCCCCTGTAGTCGTTTCCCTCAACAATAAGTATACCGCTTTGGATACTGTTGGGGGGACGGTCTAGTAGGGGTAAGCTGCAGTGACCAGGTCTCTGGCACGAGGTCCGGCTCTGAGGCTCAGAAGGGAAAGGGGGTGAGGAGGAGAGCGCTAGTTATAGGACACTCTATAGTTAGAGGGACAGACAGGCGGTTCTGTGGACATGGGCAAGACTCTCGGATGGTTTGTTGCCTCCCGGATGCCAGGGTCCAAGATGTCTCGGACCGTGTCTTCAGAATCCTTAAGGGGGAAGAGTGTGCAGCCAGAAGTCGTGCACATTGGCACCAACGACATAGGTAGGAAGAGGGGTGGGGAGGTCATTCAAGAGCTCAGGGAGTTAGGCTGGAAGCTAAAAGCTAGGACAGAGTCGTCATCTCTGGGTTGTTGCTGGTGCCACATGACAGTGAGGCAAGGAATAGGGAGAGAGTGCAGTTGAACACGTGGCTGCAAGGATGGGGGAGGAGGGAGGGCTTCAGGTATTTGGACAGTTGGACTGCATCCTGGGGAAGGTGGGACCTGTACAAGCAGGACGGGTTGCACCTGAACCAGAAG
>NC_057710.1:72291177-72313423 GCF_004010195.1 Chiloscyllium plagiosum
TTGGAGTACTGTGTGCTGTTCTGGTCGCCTCACTTTAGGAAAGGTGTGGAAGCTTTGGAGAGGGTGCAGAGAAGATTTACCAGGATGTTGCCTGGAATGGAGAATAGGTCGTACGAGGATAGATCGAGAGTGCTAGGCCTTTTCTCATTAGAAAGGCGAAGGATGAGAGGTGACTTGATAGAGGTTTATAAGATGATCGGGGAATAGATAGAGTAGACAGTCAGAGACTTTTTTCCCGGGTACAACGGAGTGTTACAAGGGGACATAAATTTAAGGTGAAGGGTGGAAGGTATAGGGGAGATGTCAGGGGTAGGTTCTTTACCCAGAGAGTGGTGGGGGCATGGAATGCGCTGCCTGTGGGAGTGGCAGAGTCAGAATCATTGGTGACCTTTAAGCGGCAATTGGATAGGTACATGGATGGGTGCTTAAGCTAGGACAAATGTTCGGCACAACATCGTGGGCCAAAGGGCCTGTTCTGTGCTGTATTGTTCTACGTTCTAAATCAGGCATTCAACCTGCACTCTTTTAAAATTCCCTGTTTTCACTGAGTGGGTGAAGTAGAACTGGGGACAAACATTTCAGTTCTCCAAAAATTTGGCTAAAAACTGATGACGTTTGTCAATGTTTAAGGCAAAGCCTGTAAATTTTAAATAGAAAATTCTTTGCCACAGTTCTCCCTTCTACTCGCTCACCTTAGCCACCCTTCCTCTAATAGTTGCTTCCTGCCCTAGCTTTTGCATCACTCTCTAGTTTCTCTCCTGAGCTCATCTTCTCCTGGGAATCATCTTCTGTTCCCTTGATTCAATACCTACCAAGCTGCTGACCATGCAACTTCCCCTTCCAGTCCACATGTCAGCTGACATTGACAACAGTTTCCTCTCTACAAATGTCTCCCTTACCTGGTGTCATCACCCTTCTTTCTTCTGTTGACAAAGTCCTCTCTCCTGCAATCCACTGTTTCATTGCCAACCTTGCTCTCTTCCCCAATATCCTTTAACATGCTGTCACCTTCCAAATCTGCTTCTTTCTTTCTTGGAACTCCTGGTTTGAATTCCTCCAATTAGGTTTGCACCCTACCACCGAGCTAAAATAGCTCATACCAGAGTCATAAAAGGCAAAGTGCATCAAAAGGAAACGTTCACACCTCATTTTTTTTACCCTGTCTGTGGTCTTTGAAGTAAGTGATGACACCATGCTCTCATTTTCATTCTGAGTGAGTCCAATCATAATCACAGTATCACTGAGAAAGGCTTCTTTCCTTATTCCTGCACCATTACCCTGGTCTCCCCAATTATCTATCCTCGACCACTCTTAATTCTCATCTATATGTTTCTGTTTGTCGACATCATTCAAACACACAGCATCAGCTTTCACAAAGAACATGACAACACCCACCTCTACCATATCACCAACTCTCTTGACTCCTTCTTTATTGCTAAATGATGAGAACTGCTTCATCAATATCCAGTACTGGACAAGCAGAAATTTCCATCAATTAAAGATGGAAAATACTATTCTCAGTCTCTTCTCTAAACTGCAATCCCTAGTTACTAACTCCATTCTTCTCCCAGGTAACTGTCTGAGTTAAAATCAGACTGCTTGCAAAGCTGGTGCCATATTAAAGCCTAGGATAAAATCTTCACTTCATTTTCATAGCAGTAATAAAACAGTCTTTTTCCATTTCCTTGATGTTACCTGATTCTGTTCTTTCTCAGTTCATCCGCAGCTGAAACCTTGCTAATTTGTTACTTCTTGACTTGACTATTCCTGGCTGGTCTTCCACATTCTGTCCTCTGTAAAACTCATGGTCTACTTGAAGCCCTTTGACGGGATCTGCTAGCTCAAAATCCCCAACTTCACGGGAGGTCCAAGTCCGTTACTGAATGACATAGCTGTAGTACCAACAGTGACCACCGTTCTTGGTGGCATTACAAGTATCACATTGTTGTCAACTTCTGATTAAGTGGCAGTTCTATCAGGCATAAATTTTCCCAGTGGAGTAAGAAATTCCATAGTAATTAATGTCCGAATATGAAAATATTGCAACCTGATGAACCAGCCATGAGTTGGGCTTGATCTGACCTTTATCCTGGGGTGTAGAAAGATTGTCCTCAGCATATACAGGAACAGGAGGAGTCCATTTAGCCCATCAAGCCTGCTTGTCATCTAATATGGCTGACAGATCTCTTCACTGCTTTTTACCTATGTTATATGAGCAAAGGAACATAATCCAACCTCAAGTGTACATTTGTGAGTTTTCCATCAAAGCAGTGAAGTGGGAACTACTGTGAGCTAATAATATGTAAGGGTCAGTAAAGAGTGATCAATGGGATTGTCGAAATTGCAGAACTGGAAAGCAGTATTTTGAAAATTTTCTTTGTTTTGAGAACCATTGTTCAGTTGCTTGAGCCAGTAAAATAACACAATGAGATGTTCCCAATTAGGTGGCTTTCAAAATGAGTCAGAAATAGAGTGAATAACATTCTCAGTCCCACTAAGTATCAGTAACGGCTCGTTTGTTCACGTCATGATATTGTAATATGACGCAGGCACACTCCCCCATTTCATCTTTTTTTTAAAATGAGCTGCTCACTACCTCTGAGCAATTATAATACTGACATAAGACAGAAATTTCTACCAGTATTAACCCACATGCAGTATTTAATGCCAGATTTTTTTTAAGTCCACATGATAGCTGGATATCCCGAGGGATGGATGTTGGGATACCTTATTCTTCCTGACATAAATTAATGACCTAGACCTTGATGTACAGAGCAATTTTAAACTCTGCAGATCATAATCTGCATTGTGAACAGTGAGAAAGACAGTGTAGAACTTCAAAAGGATACATAGAAGTTGGTGAAATGAACGAAAAAGTACCAGATGAAATCTAATGCAGAAAAGAGTGATGTGATTCATTTTAGTATAAAGATTGTGGAAAGACATCAGAAAATAAAGGATACAGTCGTAAAGAGGGTTAAGAAATGAAGGGACCTTAGTATACATGTGTGTAAGTCATTTCAGGTGGCTGGACAGGTTGAGAGAGTGACTGATAAAGCATACTTCATCCTAGGCGTTAACAGGGACATTATGTACAAGAACAAAGAAGTCATGTTAACTTTGAATGCCTCAACTGGAGCATTCTCTCCAGTTCTGGGTGCTGCATTTTGAGAAAGGTGTGAAGGGACTAGGGAGAGAGTGCATAAAAAAAAATCCTGAAAACAGTTTTATTAATGAGTATCTTCAGTTGAGTGGATAGATTAAGAGATTGGGATTGATGTTTGTTTGGAGACAAGAAGGTTGACAGGAGACTTGATAGAGTTATTAAAAGTCACATCCCTGATGAAGGGTTTATGCTCAATACATTGACTCTCCTGCTTCTTGGATGCTGCCTGACCTGCTGTGTTTTTCCAGCATCACACTTTTCGACTCTGATCTCCAGTATCAGCAGTCCTCACTTTCTCCATATTTCAAGTCATGAAGACTGTAGTCAGAGTAGGTGGGTAAAAATCTATTTTAATTTGTGGAAGAATCAAGAATCAAAGGCTCCAGATAATTGGGAAATCCAGCAATGGAACTTAAGGAAAACTGGATTGCTTGAGAATGTTATGGAGCAATTTCAATAGAGAATGGATTAATATTTTAAAAGGAAATATGTGAAGAGTTACAGGGAGAAGGGGGAAATGGCACAATGCCCTTTAGAGAGACAGCACAGACACTACGGATCAAATGGCCTGCTGCTGTCATGTAATCATTCCATGATTCGCTGATCCTCAATATAGCCTTAGAATGGATATTTTGGCCTTGCAGGCACTACAACGTAAGTTCAACTGTGAAGAGAATTTAGACTAATTAGGCCTGTTTTCTCTCGAATTCAGAAGTTTAAAGGGTAATCTGTTTGAAGTCTTCAAAATATTAACAGGAAAAAAACAAAGAAAAAATTAAACCATTTCCAAAGTTGGAGATTCTAGAACTGGGAGATATTGTCTGAGAATTAGGGTCAGAACATTCAGGAGAGATGTTACAGAGCATTTGCACAGACAAAGGGTCATGGAGGTTTTTCATTCTCTTCCACCAATAGAGTTGATGTTAGATCAGTTGTTAAATTTAAATCTGAGTGGAAGTGGGGAAGATGCTTCCACAAGTAAGAGAGACCAGGACTTGAGCCGCAGCCTCAGAATGAAAAGACTACCCTTTAGAGATGGGGAGAAATATCTTCAGCCAGAGGGTAGTTAATCTGTGGAACTAATTGCCGCAGAAAGCTGTGGAGGCCAAGTTTTTGAGAGAAGTTAGGACAGAGATAGATAGGTTCTTGATTGGTAAGGGGATCAAGGGTTTCAGGGGGAAGGCAGGAGAATGGAGTTGATAAACATGTTGGCCATAATCGAATGGGAGAGCAGACTTGATGGGCCGAATGGTCTCATACTGCTCCTAAATCTTATGGTCTTATCGTCTTCACAGAGAAACAGCATTTATCCTGTAAAGTCATTTAAGAATTCTGTAAACTTGACTGAGACCTCTAGTTCTTTTAAATTCCAGTAAATTCCAATTCATTCATCAAAATTCAACCCTCTCACCCTAGAAATCAATTTGGTGAACACTTTGAAGAAAGGGTGATAATTACACAAACTTATTGCACTGCTGTCCCTAATCCAGATAAACCTTAGCAAACAGAATGTAACCTTTGTACAAGACATTTAGAAATTATGGATACTGTATATTGAAAGCTTGTCCAACAGCCAATGGAAAAAAGAAGAAAATTAGACTCAGCACTGTTCACCTACCTCACCCTGAATTGCTCAGGTGAAAATGCCAGTAGAAATATAGAGGAGTAATCACGTGGTTAGACCTAGTTATTAAGATCATTAAGCAACACAGACAACTAATCTGAATACAACTGATTCGTCAATATACTGACTGTAAATTCTTACCTCAATCTAAACCTCTTGCATTTCTACCCTAGATAATCTAATTTACAAAAGAAATTTCCTGATGCACTACGATTTACGTAGAAGGACACCTTAATCTAAAATCTTGCCTCCCATATAAGCTGTGATGATGTCAAAACAGAGACAGATATAATGCAATTTGCAATGAGGCAACATGTATCAATTCCATTTACTAATCAGTTTATGATTTAGCCTGGATAAAACTGAAACTTGACTACTGCTTCAGAGAGAAACAGGCTGTCAAAACGTTTCATCTTGCACTCATCAGGACATTCAAAAGGACATCAATTTTATATTTTATGAGAAGAGCATGCTGACAAGTACACTCTGATTGGTAGAGGTCTTGCCATGAAGAATGTACCAGATCCTTAACATACAAATAAGTCTACAGGTTGAACCTTACAACTTTTCAGTTAGGTCAAATCGCATTGAGTTTGGTGGAGTGATTTTTGCCACAAGGCCAAGCAAGTTTTGCCACTGCATCTTACCAAAGTCGTCATATTAATGAGCGCTTCAGCCCTGAAGGCAAGTATCACATCCAATTTCTGGTCCATATGGTCACATGCCATTCCTGCAGCAATTGACTACTCACTAGAGATCCTGGAATTCACTGCCATTTCTGTCACCAGCAACATATTTAAAAGCCCATTGTGTACTCTGACAGCAGTGTCAGTCCAGAGCTGCCTTGCACTTGCCTCAAACATGGCAAACAGAGGGTCCTCCAGTCCACATTTTGTGGAGAACCTTTTCGATGGGGTGGTATATAACTGAAACCTTCCAGAGAGAGAGTTTAAATAGCTGGTAACCGGGAGATGGGGTAAATTGGAATGTGCGGACCATAGATGTCCCCTGCAGTCAGACCCCACTGCCAGGAAGACAGAGTCATAGAGTCATAGAGATGTGCAGCATGGAAACAGACCCTTCAGTCCAACCCGTCCATGCTGACCAGATATCCCAACCCATTCTAGTCCCACCTGCCAGCACCCGGCCCATATCCCTCCAAACCCTTCTTATTCATTTACCCATCCAAATGCCTCTTAAATGTTGCAATTGTACCAGCCTCCATCACTTCCTCTGGCAGCTCATTCCATACACATACCACCCTCTGTGTGAAAGTTGTCCCTTAGGTCTCTTTTATATCTTACTTTTCCTTCCCCACCACTATCTGCTTTCTGTAGGGACCATTCTCTCTGCGACTCCCTCGTTAGTTCCAAACTTCCCACCAGCCTCTCCTTCACACCGGGCACCTTACCCTGCGGCCACAGGAACTGCCACACCTGCCCCCACACCTCCCCTCTTACCTCTGTCCAAGGCCCCATTCCAACTCCGGCAGAGATTCACCTGAATTTCCTCGACATCCGTTGTTCCCATGTCGTCTCCTCTACATCAGACCGGTTCAGGGAACATTTATGGTCCGCCACTCCAATCAACTCTACCTCCTGGTTGCCAGCCACTTCAACTCTCCTCCCACTCCCCCGGTGATACGTCCATCCTGGACCTCTTCCACTGTCTAAATAAGGCCACATGCCTTACCTGGAAGAAGAACGCCTCACCTTCTGCCTCGGCAGCTTACAACTCTGCAACATCAATGTAGAATTCACCAGTTTCCAAATCACCCCACCGCTCCCCCCACCTCATCCAGGGCCAGCCCTCCTTTAGGCGGCACGGTGGCACAGTGGTTAGCACTGCTGCCTCACAGTGCCAGAGACCCGGGTTCAATTCCCGCCTTAGGACACTGACTGTGTGGAGTTTGCACATTCTCCCCGTATCTGCGTGGGTTTCCTCCAGGTGCTCGGGTTTCCTCCCATAGTCCAAAGATGTGCAGGTCAGGTGAATTGGCCATGCTAAATTCCCCGTAGTGTTAGGTAAGGGGTAAATGTAGGGGTATGGATGGATTGCGCTTCGGCGGGTCAGTGTGGACTTGTTGGGTCAAAGGGCCTGTTTCCACACTGTAAGTAATCTAATCTAATCTAATCCACCTCCGCCCTGTCCCCTTGACCTGACCTGACCCGTCCATCTTCCTTCCCAGCTATCCACTCCACTCTTCCCAATGACCAATCACAGCCACCTCCTCCTACTTGCAGCCATCTATCACCATTCCACCCACATTTCCACCCACCCCTCCCCCATTTATTTCTCAGGCCCTTCCTCCCTCCCCAATCCTGATGAAGTGTCCTGCGTGAAATATCGACTTTCCTGCTCCTCTGATGCTGCTTGACCTGCTGCACTTTTTCCAGCTCCACATTTTATTGACTCTGACTTTGCAGCATCTGCAGTCGTCACTATCTCCCAGCACTGCGGGAAGATTAATGTCCTTCTCCACTCAGCCAGAGTATGTTCCTCCATTTCTCCCCAACACTTGACACTCACTCTCTCTCAGCTCCTGTATGCACTTCCTAACAAGGCTCCTGCGTTTCCACTCTCACCATTGCCTGCAACATCTTCCCAACGCGCGAGCACACACGCCAATCTGTGGCACTATTAACTCACCATGCCTTCTGCGCTGCGTCCTTACCTGATCAGGGCACTTTTCTGCCTACACCAACTTGTAACAGATATACCACCCAGCTGTTGGCTAAAAATGTGAAAGAATAATGCGTCATTTAGTTGTTTAATTATTAATTTTAAAGGGAATATCAGGAAACAGAAACAATTTTTTTTTTAGATTAGATTAGATTAGATTACTTACAGTGTGGAAATAGGCCCTTCGGCCCAACAAGTCCACACCGACAATTCACCTAACCTGCACATTTTTGGATTGTGGGAGGAAACCGGAGCACCCGGAGGAAACCCACGCAGACACGGGGAGAATGTGCAAACTCACACAGAGAGTCGCCTGAGGCGGGATGCCTGCATTTCCTCAGATTCTAATTATAAAGAAGATTGAAAGTTAACAGACCATTTATTGGCAGTGAGGAATTAAAATCTGAATTTAGGCTGTTGTCAGGAGCAACCATTTAATACATTCCCTTACTAACAACAAAATGGCTTCTTAATGCAAGTAACATAACAAAATGGCTTCTAAGCTGCAAATTGACAATTCTGTTTAAAGTGGGTTTTAACTCTGCTAAAAGCTGCATTCCTGAACTATCTGAACCAAAGATTAACAGACAATGCTTCCTTCACAATATGGAATTAACTAAGCTAGATAGGACATTAATAACCATCCCAGCTAACCTTGGAGACACAGGTGCTGAGAGATAAAATGTGCAAAATGAAGTTAGTTCTCATGAAGTATCATTGGCTTAACCTTATATCTATAATGCCATTTTATTGGATTCGCTCTGTAATTATGGCTGTACTATTCCTTAAGAACCATATAAAAATTGTTTTTGTTTTAAGCCATTTGCGCAGTTTCTCCAAGGCACACAGAAGTGTTTATCCTCTGTGTTGCTGGACAATGTGAGCCTGGCCATGATAATAAAGTGTGAGATCTTGCAGAACTAGACTGAATTGCTGGTGTTTATTTGATCAGTCACGGAACTAAGGGACCCCTCCCGTGGGTCGAGATCTTCATCAGGATCTTAAAGTACATTTCCTAAGTTCAAGTAACTTTGTTCTTACACTTCCGGCTAATCATAAATATTGGTTGTAATTGATTTGGGTCTGACCAGTAAAAGGCTCCAAAGTGAGTCATAATGTGTTTTCCATGTCAATGTGGCCTGGTGAGCCATGAATATTGTTTATACACAGTGGAATCATGTATAAAAATGAACATCTGAAACACTTCCTGGTTCTTATACATCAGCTTGAAATACAATGAAACACATAACTTTGGAAAGAGCCATCCAGTTCTATAAATACTTAAAAAGGAAAAGAGCGAGGGTGGAATCTTTCAGGGTCTGAGCGTCATAGACAATCACAGAATCATACAGGACAGAAGAGGCACTTTGGCCCATTCAGTCAGCACTCACAAAAAAAAGCCCCCTCAATCTCCATAAATGCCACTTTCCAGATCTTGGCCCATAGCCTTGGATGTTAAGATATGTCAAATGTTCTTCCATGCAGTGGACTCAAAATGATGTCTCTGTTTACTCTCCACAGATGCTGCCAGACCTGAGTTTCTCCAGCAATTTCTGTTCTTGTTCCAGATTTCCAACATCTGAAGTGCTTTGTATTTTTGCTTTCTATCCATCCTGTCTCACTTTATACACCCCAGTCACATCCTCTCTCAGCCTTCTCTGCCCCAAGTAAAACATCTGAGCTTATCCACCTGTCTTCACAGCTAAATTACTCCATAGCAGGAAACATCCTGGCCAATCTGCTTTGCACCCTTTATAATGCAATCACATCCTTCCTACAGTGTGGAAACATAATATTCCAGCTGTGACCTAACCAAAGTCCTGTACAGCACCAAAACATCTCTCTGCTCTTAAAATCTATCAGTATAATCTCAACTGATAAAGCTAAATGTCCTGTATGCCTTCTTAAGCATGCTATTAGCTTGTTGTTCTGTCTTCAGGGATTTGTGGATGAAGATTCCAAGATGCTCTGTTCCTCTGAGCTTCCTAGTGTCTTGCCATTCACTGAGTACTCCCTTGTCTTGTAATTTTTCTTTCAAAATGCATCATCTCACACTAATCAGGGTTAAATTTCATCTCCCACTGATTTGCCTATCTGACCAATCCATCTATATCCTCACTGTTAACCACCCGGCAAAACTTTGTATCATCCGCAAACTCACTTATCATCTCCCTCACATTTTCTTCAATATCATTTACACATAAAATGAACAATACAGGATGTAGCAATGATTGCTGTGGTATGCCACTGGACACCGGCCTCCAGTCACACAGACTCCCTTCTACCACCACCCTCTATCTTCTAAGACACTGTCACTAAGCCAATTTTAGATCCAAGTTACCCTAGATTCCATGTGTTTTTATTTTTTTCAATTTCCCACATTGGACCTTGTCAAAAGCTTTGCTGAAACCATATAAACTACATCAACTACCCTATCCTGATTTAAACACCTGCTTACCTCACTGAAAAAGTCAAATTTGTTAGGTATGACCTCCATCTGGCAAAGCCAGCTGATTATCCCTGACCAAACCTTAGTGAGATGTGTGGCAGGACTGCATGAGAAATCCGACGAGGTGTATCTCAACATCAAAGTCATCTCATTCCATCTTCTACTCTTTCCACAAGTGGTTATTTTGAGAATTCTCACCAGGAGCCGGGAGTTGCCAATTTACGATGATTAATGAATGTTAGGGTTCATATTGACAGTCTGGCTGCAATTTTACAAAGCCTGCCAAACAAACCAGCTATCAGGAAATCTTAATATGAAAACCAGAGTGAGGATTTATCTCGTGGCATCCTCTCAAAGGCCTTTGACTTGCTCATGGGCAAACTGCAGAGCAAGGATTACCAGCTGCACACTACCTTCACCATGGCTATTGGCACTCAACTCTCAGGGGTCATGCCACCACTATCCTGGCATCTCTCTAATGGATTCACATTGCAAACCCAGGGCACGCAGAACCAGGAGTGTGCAGCAACATTGGGTATAGTTACTGCACAGGGATAGACACCCAGGCCACGGTGTGGATCAGGCTGCCTGTCAGGGGTCTCTCAATGCACATATACGCTGTAGTTATTAGGTGCATGACTTAGGAACATAAGAACATAAGTAAGCCATTTGACCATTTGAACTTGTCTTCTATTCAATAAGGTTATGACTGATGGGTGGCCAAATACATATGTCTGTCTTGGGCTCATATCCCTTGACACCTTCGTTTGCATCCACCTATTGCCATCCCACCTACCTTGCCCTCAGCCCCAACCCCACATCCAATTTATCTCTCAGCCCCCTTCCTCCTCCACATTCCTGATGAAGTGACTATGCCTGAAACATTGATTCTCCTGCTCCTCGGATGCTACCTGATCCGCTGTGCCTTTTCATTTCTGACTCTCCACTTTCTATTAATAAGAATTTGTCTATTTCCAATTTAAATTTAACAATTGAGTTAGCATCGACTGCCTTCTAAAGAAGAGAATTCCAAGTGTCCTCTACTCTTTACATGTAAAAGTTTTTTTCCTAACATCTCTCCTGAATGACCTGACCCTAATTCTTCTACTGTGCCCCCAGTTCTAAAGTCTTCAACTGGTCAAAATAGTTCATTTTTATCTACCTATCTTTATCTGTTAGTATCCTGGAGGCCTCAATTACATCTCCCCTTAACCTTCTAAATGCTACAGAAGGCCTAATTTTTCTAACCTCTCCTCATACCTTAACCCCTGAAGTCCAGATATCATCCTTGTGAACCCGTGTGGAACTCCCTCCAGGACCAAAACATCCTTCCGAAGGTGTGGTACCCAAATCTGCTCACAGTACTCTACGTGTTGTCTAACTAGGGTTTCATTTAACTGCAGCAGAACATCTATATTCTAATGCTCTGGCATTTTAGATATGAGGGTCAGCACTTTATTAGCCTTCTTGACTGTAAAGAACTAGCACCTCAACCTCCAAATCTCATTGCACATTGAATGTACTTCACTTTGTGCCTTCTAAAATAAATAATGAATTTTTTTTTCTGGTTTGAAATAGATAACCTTACATTTGCTTAGATTAAAATCCATCTGCCACTGCTTTGCCCATTCAAGATCCTACAATAACTTTATGCTTTTTTAAACACTGTCTACAATCCTGTCCAATTTTGTGGCATCAGCAAATTTAGACATTTAACTTTTTGTGCTGTTACCCAAGTCATTAATGAATATCGTGAATAATTAAGCCCCCAGTATTGATCCCTGTGGGACACCATCAGTCATATCTTGCAAGTTTGAATATTTACTCATTATTCCAACTCTCTGTTGCCTGTCAATCAAACAATTTCCTACCCATGTCAGTAATTTGCCCTAAATTCCATGGGCTTCCACCTTAGCAAATAGTCTTGTGTGAGGAACTTTATCAAAAGCTTCTGGAAGTCTGGGAGAATCACGTGAGATGATGAGTGAGGTCCTTCTCGATGTTGGGATCACAGAGTCATACTTCCAACATAATCCTAGATGTCGAGATCAGAATCACCCTGGTGTGCACAAGAGGACAACTAATCGGAATCATCACTCATGATCGTTATTAATGAGGTAATATCTCATTATATTTTCTATTCTCACCTCATTACTATAGAAGGTCCCATTTTCCCACCAATACATAGAAACTAGATGCCAAAAACGTCTGACATGAGAGTCTGAGCAGGTAACTGCTTGGGATGAAAAACAATAATGAGAAAAGCAACAGTGAGAAAATAAGTCTGAAGCTCGTACAGAGGTTAAAGAGAACAAATTAAATAGTGGAGGCAGGGAAGAGCATGGCAGAGAATGAGGTAAGACTGATAAACTACATTTATTTAAATGCAAGAGGCCAAACAGGTAAGGCAGATGAATTTACAGTGTAGTTGGCAACATGGGACTGGGATATCATAGTTATTACAGAATGTGGCTCAGGCAGGGACAGGACTGGCACCTTAATGTTCCAAGGCATAGAAGCTATAGGAAGGATAGAACAGGGACCAAGAGAGGAGGGTGCATGGTGTTTTAGGTTAAGGAAAACATCATGGTTATACATAGGGAGGATATACCAGGGAGAATGCCCAGTGAAGTTATATTTGATTCATTTACTGTCATTTGTATCTCGTAACAAAATACCATGAAAAGTGTTGTATAGTGTCACCACTCTCCAGCCCCAACAAGAAAACAAAACATAGAACATAAGAACAAAACATAGGTACAAAAATAAAGAAAAAGTGTTCACCTTTACAATGTTTCTTGTTAATTGCTCTGCCATGGCCTATGGGGTTTGGTGACCAGGCAGGAGTCCCCTTCACCACATCGCCACTGGAACAAATGTGCCCACTCTTCAGCGCCATATTGCCTCCACCAATACCCTTGCCCCTATGAGTCTCGCTGGACCCCACCAATGCAGACACCACTGATACCAAGTGATCATAGTTCTATTAGTTTTGAAATAGTCATGGAAAAGGATAGACATGATCTAAAAGTTAAAGTTGTAAATTGGAGTAAAGCCAATTTTGACAGTATAAGGTAAGAACTCTAAAAGTTGATTTCAGGAGGCTATTATCAGCTAAAGGGACAGTTGGAAAGTGAGAGGCCTTCAAAAATAAGATAACAAGAGTTCAGAGACAGTGTGTTCCTATTAGTGTGAAGGAGAATCAACGTTTCAGGCATAAGCCCTCGTGGGTTGGGGCTGTGGGTCGGGGCTGAGAGATGAAGGGCTTATGCCTGAATCATCGATTCTCTTGCTGCTCAGATGCTGCCTGACCTGCTGTGCTTTCCCAGCAGCACACTCTCGACTCTGATCTCCAGCATCTGCAGTCCTCATTTCCTCCTATTAATGTGAAGAGCAAGGCTAGTAGGTGTAGGGAATGCAGGATGACTAGAAATATTGAGGCTCTGGTGAAGGAAAAGGAGACATTTGTCAGGTATAGATGTCTGGGATCAAGTGAATCCCGAGAGGAGTATAAGGGCAGTATGAGTGTAATTAAGGGGAAAAATAGGAGGGCAAAAGGGGGATATGAGGTAGCTTTGGCAAATAGGGTTAAGGAGAATCCAAAGAGATTCTACAAATACATTAAGGGAAAAAGTGTAATTGGGAGAAAACAGGGCGTCTTCGAGATCAATGTGACCACCTACATGTGAAATGAGATACTAAACAAATATTTCATGTCAGTATTTACAGTGGAGAAGGACATGAAAGCAAGAGAACTTGGGGAAGTGAATAGTAATGTCTTGAAAAGAGTTCACATTAGAGAAGAGGAGGTGCTGGACGTCTTAAAATGCATAAAGGTAGATAAATCTCCTCCTGATCAGGTGTATCCCAGAATTTTGGGGAAACCGAGGAAGTGAATGCTGGGCCCTTGCTAAGATATTTCTATCATTGACGACCAGAGGTGAGATCCCAGAAGACCGGAGGTTGCCTAATCTGATGCCATTATTTAAGAAAGGTGGTAAGGCAAAGCTAAGGCACTATAGACTGGTGAGCCTGATGTCAGTAGTGGATACATTGTTGGAGGGAATCCTGAGGGACAAGATTTACATGCATTTGGAAAGGCAAGGACTGATTTGGGACAGTCAATATGGATTTGTGTGTAGGAAATCATGTCTCACCAACTTGATTGAGTTTTTTTAAGAGGTAACAAAGAAGCTTGATGAAGGCAGAGTTGTAGACATTATCCACTTAGACTTCAGAAAGGTTCCGCATGTTAGACTGGTTAGCAAGGTTAGATACATGGAATCCAGGGGGAGCAAGCCAATTGGATACAAAATTGGCTGGGAACAGAGAGTGGTGGAGCATTGTTATTGGACTGGAGGCCTGCTGGGCCCCCACTGTTTTTTTGTCATTTATATAAGTGATTTCAATGTGAACATTGGAGGATTGTTAGTAAGTTTGCAGATGACACCAAAATTGGTGGTGTAGCAGACAGCAAACGAAGTTATCTCAAAACATAACGGGAACTTGATCAAATGGGCCGAAGGGCTGAGGAATGGCAGATGAAGTTTAATTTGGATAAATGTGAGATGCTGAATTTTGGTAAGGCAAACCAGGGCAGGACTTATACAATTAATGGGAGGGCCCTGGGGAGTGTTGCCAAATGAACAGAGCTCGGAGTGCTGATGCACAGTTCCTTGAAATTAGAGTTGCAGGTAGACAGGGTGGTGAAGAAGGCATTTGGTATGCTTACTTTTGTTGGTCAGAGCACTGAGTATAGGTGATGGAACATCATGTTGCAGCTGCACAGGACATTAGTGAGACCACTTTTAGAATAGTGCATTTAATTCTGGTCTCCCTGCGATAGGAAAGGCATTGTTAAACTTGAAAGGGCTCAAAAAAGATTTGTAAGGATGTTGCCAAGATTGGACAGTTTGAACTATAGGGAGAGTCTGAATAGGCTGGGGCTATTTTCTTGAGAGCCTCAGAGGCTGAGGGGTGGTCTTAGGGAGGCTTATAAAATGAGGAGCATGGATCGGGTAAATAACCAAGGTCTTTTTTCCCAGGGTAGGGGAGTCCAAAACTAGAAGGTATAGATTTAAGGTGAGAGGCTAAACATTTAAAAGGCACCTGAGGGGCAACTTCAGAGGATCGTGTGTGTTTGGAACAAGTTGTTAAAGGAAGTGGTGGAGGCTGGTACAATTACAACGTTTCAAAGGCATTTGGATTGGTCCATGAATAGGAAGGGTCTAGAGGGTGATGGACCGAGTGCTAGTAAATGTAACTAGGTCAGATTGGAATATCTGGTCAATGTGAACAATTTGAACTGAAGGATCTGTTTCTGTGCCGTATACCTCTATGACTCCATGATATGTTTACATGAAGGATTGAGCCTTTTAACAAATGATTCTCTCTCTTTTTCAGTGCATTTGTTCGAAGCGAATAGAAAGGAAGGAATAAGATATCACAAACTCCCTCTAGCTGCAGCACCTTTGAAGATTAGACCTCTGAAAGTTTAGATGATACACTAGCTCAGCATTCAGTGCAGCATAAAGATATTCACCTCAGTGGATCTACTATTGAGAGTAGACATAGGTTCAGAACCTCTTGAGAACATCATGGACATGGGTCCATAGCTGAGGGAGGAAGCAATGTGCAAGCTTTTGGAAATGATTTTGACATTATTGTAGAGATTCATCAGGATACCTTTGGCAACTGGCACAACTGGGATATTGAGGAATTTGAATTTGGACCCAAACAAGGTTTGGAACTTGCACGTTTGATAAATCTTCACTCTCTCACTCATTGCATTAGCAACCATGAAGCTATTGTATCCAGTATTTGTAAATCCAAACTCTGATAAAGTACGTGTCTTGGATCCAGAATCACATGAAAAACATCTCGACTGATACTGTCACTTGAAGGGTAAAACTGCTATCCTGCCAGCAGCCAAACAGAGCTCTCAACACCCTACATCATTCTTGAATATTCTCAAGTTTGTTACAGCGACATAAACCATGGTAAGTGTAGATAGTGAGCTGAAGGAAATGCAGAGATAAGAACAAACAAGTCATCAGTTATCGCTCAATACATCTGCACATGTCAAACTGACGATGTTAAAGATGACTCTAAACTAACCGAGGAGGAGGTGGAGGCATTAACATTTAGGACAGAAAGTGGCCTTGACTGCCAGTGGCACGTTCTCCTCTCTGATAGAGAATGGTCAGCTCAGAAAAAGCCTTCATGCATACCTGAGACAGTACTTCTCAATGAATAGCAGGGAGGAGGATAGGTTGGCTTGGGTCCTGTTTGATGGTATTTTTGTTTCCTTTCCCACTTCTGAATGAAATCCTGCGATGGAGGAATGTTTAAAAGCAATGCCCATGTCTCAGATGGAGCGACAGGAATAAAAGAAATTGCAGCTTTCAGGGATACCATAGATGACATTGACCATCAGCAACTGATTGATAAAGATTAAAGGAGGAGAAAATGGGAAATTGTGGATTATCTCAACTTGAATCATGTTCACCAACCTAATAGATATCTCCTCACTTCTATGCAAGAGGCGTTATTGGTAGGTAATTCTATCAGCATTCTTACAAGCTGCACAAGTTGGTAGGAGGCTGCAAAATTTCACTGAACACAATTCTCTATCCTTCACTTGCCCATCTGACTGGATGGATCTGTCAATCCCATCCATTCCAGGAAACAAAATAAAAACACTAAAGGTCTGGTGCTGTTTGTCCTGTTGCTTCCGTTGAGTGAGTTTTCCTGCCATCTGCATGAGAACAATAAACCTATTCCTGCACTTAGAACACAGATTCTATCAGAGTTGCAAACTTCATGAATTCAGACCATACCAACCTCCTTTCACAGACACTATAAAAAATCTGACTGTCAATAAACAGCCAAATTTTACACTTGCTCAAAGCCTTGGGCAGCAGATTATTTAATTTTGTTGACAACAATTAAATAAACAAATTTTAGTGTTCCTAGATAGCACATATGCTATGTATCATTTAAAAAGGCATTAATGCATAGAATATACAGATAATTCATTTTTTAAAAGTTTTACGCTATATCAACAATACATACTTCAGAAAGGTTTTGTAAATGAAAACAACATAGAGCACAGTTAAGTAATTGCTCCCTTCACTTAGACAATAAATAAAATATTCAATGGTAATAACAATTTTACACTTTTCCAGTTCTGAAATTCTACTTTGCAAGCATTTGGTAAATTACATAATTGCAATGACATCAAGCTACCTGTAAGACTTCAAGATGCGGGGTCGTTTCTTGCCTCTTGGAGAAAAATGAGGGACTGTGGCCCCTGCAGAGTCACTGTAGAAGGCCATAAGCTGCTAACTTAAACCTAGCACCAAGGTTTGATTAAAATGGGAAGAAGGCCAAGAACACCGTAAATGCTTCTCACTACTGATGCAGAACATCTGACAGTCAGTGCACACTTCCTTTCATTACGATGTATTCAAACCAGGTTGTCAAATCATTCAAGCAGAATTCAGATGGAATTTCTGCAGACCGGCACGTGCACGACATAAAAGATCTGTACAAGTTACCTTATTACCACAGAAAAGCCTCTCCCTTTTCATAATCTATTCTTGATTATGAAACACTTCTAATATCCCATTACGTTCTACACAAACGGAAACAATCGCATCAGGAAATGTGAACTTGTATTTGTTTTTGAAGCTGAGTACTTTCATAAGACAAGGAAAGCTGAGAGCTTCTTAAGAATTTGATCCAATTTCTAGTTGTATCACAGTGACTGATTGACGTCAGTTAACATCACCAACAGCTTGTCTCAAAGGATCTAATCTTCTGTCAGTCCACTTGCTCAGATTACATAGTATCCAGGGTGGAGCTTCATTTGAATTTTTTTTTATTTTTTGAAAATCTGCATAACAAATTAGGTTTATAAATAAAAGAAACTTTAAAAAAAGGTTTGAATGAACACTCAGCCCTATTGTCCTTACTGTGCTTTTTATCATAATGACCACATACTGAGGTCATTTATACCACGATAACACTGCGAAGGGCTTCCCAAGAACTTAAAGGTAGGTTGAACAATGAATTTTATTTATGGCATGGTTATCAGAAACCACTTGCTTTAGGGAAATATTAATACTTGTTTGTGCATTCTAGACACAAAAGATGCAAACATATGCAGCTACATTTGCTTACATTTCAGATAAAGTGAATTTAATACAATTAATCACAGACTGTGATCATTATAGAAGAAAAACATGCTCCCTATTTGATTGTCTTGCATCAGGAAAAATACTAAAGAGTCTAAAAATAAAATGCCAGGCCTTCCAATGTGGATCACTGCACATGTACGGTTATACTCTCCCTTATGTGATAATAAGTCATTCTGACTACATGAGGTGCCGGTTCAAATTCTTTACTGAAACAGATACTTTTGGCAACAGGAACACTTGCAAATGTGTAGATCAGTTGTTATTGCTTCTTACTGAGAACTATACACTGTGTGAAACATCTGTTCCAGATCCAATTTTTCGTTAACATTTTTAATGGCTTGACATGCTTGTGAGGAATGGCTATTGTTAATTTGGAAGTAGAACCATTTTGTCTGTATTCCCCAGGAACTCAAAACAAGAAACCAAACTTAGAAAGGAGGCAACAGTTTATACTGCATGCAGAAGACCATGCTGATTGGTTGGTCTATGGTTATCATGGAGGTGGAGCAGGAACTGTTAACAGTCATTGTTAATTGACTAAATTCAAACTAGGCAAGTTGATACTGCTTGGTTAGTGTTGCAGCAAAGCTCGGCTGTCAATGTTACTCTTTCTTGAATGAAAAATATGCAAATTTACTCATATTCCCAAGCCATGCAAAAAGTAGGGCGCTGCGTCTGAACACTTATAGTGTCTAGCACATGCAAGAAATCACGCTGTTGGGCTGCGTGATAATCCTAAATTGCTCTCTGGTGTAATTCCTAGCACAGTCAAGATTATTTAGCAATTGCAGCTTGATATGAGAATACATATCTAATGTTGGTCATTACATTCCCAGTTGTGCAGGTACTGGTCGGTTGAGCATACTCCCCATGCTGCGGACAATCAAAAGGACATGTTAGTTAATATGAATTGCCCATCTTTGGAACATACAGCCTACATTCTCCTTATCACTTTTCACTTAATTTGCACAGGTCAAAACAAGTAACAAGAATATTGAAATCGATAGAATAACAAAGAATTTAACACTTGCCATTGTTTTGAAACAGCAACTTTCACACAGGCCTTTTATTAATTGTAAATTTATTGTGAGTTACCAGCTTATTAAAACTGTGTCAGACTTTATATGAAGCTCATTTTCAGTTTGTGTGTGTTTCCGTTTGACCTGTATGGTTCAGAAAAAAGTTCAGAACTTTTCTCTTGAACAATTTTATTTTTTATGTTGGTAAAGGGATAATTCAGAAGGCATCACTGTGTTGAATTAATGTTTACTTTTATCACAGTGTCCAGCCAAGGAACCAATTTTTTTATACATTATCTGATAATAATCACATGACAAAAATTTCCCTTTCGGAAAACAATAAATCTTTTCAAAACATCCCTTGAAAACACAAAATAAACTTCAATCAGTATTATTATATAACCAGTTTAGACTTAACTAATATTTTGTGGGTTACATTGTGTGTTGGAAAACAGGGCAAAAAAGAACAATTTTCAGGGTGCTGCAGCCTATGGTCTGGAAGATATTAAAATTAAATTGCAGCATTTTTCCAGTATTCTTAGCATCCAAATTAATCACATATCACTTGTTGTAGAAGCTGTGTGATGCTGAAAAGGCACAGCAGGTCAGGCAGCATCCAAGGAGCAGGAGAAACAATGTTTTGGGCATAAGCCCTTCATCCGGAATAAGTTCATTCGGATGCTGCCTGACCAGCTATGCTTTTCCAGCACCATGCTCTCGACTCTAATGTCCAGCATCTGCAGCCCTCACTTCCTCCATGTTGTAGAAGCTAATGAGTGATGCAATAGGGAGGTGGTGCATCGTGGCAATATTACAGGACTAATACTACATCAGCCCAGGCTGATGCTTTGAGGACATGGGCTGAAATGCCTTCAAATCTGCAAGCCAAGTGTAAATCCAGCTCCTGAAGCAAAACTGCCTCTGAGCGATACAATAAATATTACCGACCGATGCTTTTGGTGCAGTAATTCTTTCCTTCAAAAATGTGTTTGTATTTTAAGTATTACTTTCTCTGTTCAGTCGCATTGAATTGGAAATTATGAGATAATCCAGATGTTTTTGTACATAACACATTCATAACACGTCTTTTTTTTCAATTGTGTGTAATTTTTGAACATTTTACAAAGTCCAGAAACAGGTCAGGCAGCGACCTTAAACATGAGAATTTAAGTCTGCTGACTGTATTCTAACGATTGCCAAATTTAGAGATCCTTTTGCTTGTACTATGGCATGTAATTGGTCTTCCTTTTCTAATATATTTATGCCATATTTTCATGCTGTACCTTAAGATAATATTGCTATATGCGTAGATACAAATACTTAAACATACACGCACAATCAACCAATTTATGCTGTGTTCTCTATTTTTCAGTTCCATTAGATCATACACTATTGTTCTAAACAAAATGATAGAGACATTTGCCTTGCAACAATATCATTTTGTAAAATGTCAGGCAATGCAAGAGTATTAAGAATCTATAGCTAGCCAGTTTTGTCACAAGTTGAAAAGTGTTTTCAGTTGGGAGAGTTGGACTGCTGTATCTGTATTTCTTGACTAAAAGTTGAAATCTTGTCATTGGTTAGAATCCCAATTACTTTAGGCAAATAATTTGAGTGTTCCCACAGACTACAACATGAGCTGGCTTTTTAGAACAAGCCTTTCTCATTGTGAGGTCTGAGTCAAATAGGCAGTGGGTCGGTTTCTGAGAGTTTGCCCTTGCATCACCTCACTCCAGAAACAATTTACTGATGTTCAGTACAGAAGTCTGTTACCACAGGCAAGCCCACATTGTCTAAGTATTCCAACGTATTATTTCTGAATAATAACTAACATGTCACACCACTGCACTAAAAGTGAATCACTTCTTACAGCTAAGATTCAGCACTGAAAGCAGTACAGGATCTCTCTATCTGTGTCAGATATCCTTGATCAAGTGTAAAACACACAACGTAAGACTAACATAAGCATGATTTGAAACAGCAAGTTAGTTTACAACTACTTTATTTGCAAGCTTGCTGTTGTAAAAGTAACAAAGTGAAATTAATTCTCTTTTCTTGGTTCATACAAGGATGAAGGAAAGCTTCCACATAAAAAGGTAGATCAGGAATCCCTTGCTCATCTCCAAGTTAATTAATGACACGGCAAGAGGAAGTTAATAACCCATGGGAACACAGTTGATTTATAAGCTTCTTTTCTCTTCTGATATGAAGCAGACAGAAAAAAAAATCACAATTTATCAAAGCTAACCCAATGTGAAATACTTCTTGCAGTAACAAATATGCCAATCAATTGTGCTTTCAATATACCAGGGCAAACTTTCAGAAACTGACCCACAGCCTGTTGAGCCTAGTAACAGTGCCCCACTATTTGACTCAGACCTCACAACGAGAACGCTTTTTTTGATAGCCAGCCCATATTGTAGGGAACAATCAAATAATTTACCTAAAATAATTGGGATTCTAACCAGTGACAAAGTTTCAACATTTCATGCAGAAAAACAGATACAGCAGTTCAACTCTCCCAGCTGAAAACATTTTCAACTTGTGACAAAACTGGCTGACTATAGATTCTTAATCAGCTGAATGAGTACAGATTTCTAATCATTCAGCACACACTTCCCATTCCTAAATTGTTGCCCTGTGACTTTTACAATTCCTAATGAAGGGCTATGCCCAAAGCGTCGATTCTCCTACTCTTTGGATGCAGACTGACCTGCTGTGCTTTTCCAGCACCACACTCTCGACTCTGATCTCCAGCATCTGTAGTCCTCACTTTCACCTGAAGCTCAGATACACTCATTTGGACAAACTAATCTGACTGCCCAATGCTGCTGAACTGCAACCAATATGAAACTATGTTCTTAGAAAAGACAGAGAACAAGTAAGAACTTCTGAAGCGCGTAAGGAAAGCAAAGACGGTGTCTAGGGTATTCCCAAACACACAGCCTATGAATAAATTATAGTAATAATTTTAAACAAAGAGGTGAATGCTCGGCAAAAACAATGACTGCAGATGCTGGAAACCAGATTCTGGATTAGTGGTGCTGGAAGAGCACAGCAGTTCAGGCAGCATCCGAGGAGCAGTAAAATCGACGTTTCGGGCAA
>NC_057710.1:72313988-72325434 GCF_004010195.1 Chiloscyllium plagiosum
ATTCCTGAAGAAGGGCTTATGCCCGAAACGTCGATTCTCCTGTTCCCTGGATGCTGCCTGACCTGCTGTGCTTTTCCAGCAACATATTTTCAGTAAAAATATTGTACTCTATGCTACTTTCTCCCCACCCCCACCCTCCTCTAGCTTATCTCTCCACCCTTCAGGCTCTCTGCCTTTATTCCTGATGAAGGGCTTTTGCCCGAAACGTCGATTTTACTGCTCTTTGGATGCTGCCTGAACTGCTATGCTCTTCCAGCACCACTAATCCAGAAAGAGGTGAATGCATCAACTAAAGCAGTGAAATGATAAATTTCAGATCAATTAGGGTTTGTACACTAGTATCCCACTGTATAATTTCAGTGCCAATTGCAAAGAAACGTTAACAGATTGCACCATTTCCTTGGGGCTGTTTTAATGTTGTAAAGGAAATGTTGCAAACCTGAAGATTGTGGCTTTCTGACTGTTGAAAGAGAAGTTTTCTGGCCTACCTTCTAATTGTGCAGTATGAAATATTTCCAGTCTAAATAACCTTCCATGGATGGAAATAATTTTTACTGTATCCTTCAGACAGAAAAAGAAAATTCTTTCAGGAAACAAGATGACAGTGTCAATATCATGAACTCATTCAATAATACTTTTGGGCGGCACGGTGGCACAGTGGTTAGCACTGCTGCCTCGCAGCGTATCCTTCAGACAGAAAAAGAAAATTCTTTCAGGAAACAAGATGACAGTGTCAATATCATGAACTCATTCAATAATACTTGGTTAATTACATGATATGTCGGGTGGGATTCTCCCAGCTCTCTGGACATGGGTCAGGGAGTGTGAAGCGTTGTTTAATGGTAATGGAAAATGGTAAGAGAAAAGCATTACTTGGCAGGCATCTAACTACACCAATTAAGAGGCCAATTAACAGCCACTTCCTGTCCTGTCAGACTGTACTGACCCCTGGAACGGGACCAAGCTGCATGGTGAGGCTAATAGCTAAACCAAGGCAGCCTGGTGGTCCATTCATTCCCACTTTGGGTGGGAGGGTTCTCCAGTGTTTGAAAACTTTCTTTAATGGCTGCTCCAGGCCCATGGAGGGGTCTCCTATTGACAATGGCTGTTGTAGGATTTGCCCCTTAAACTCAGCAGCCTGAACGGCTCTGGCAAGGTGAATGAAACAACTTTCTCAAGCCTCAGTATGGAGGACAGTCTCTATCACATTGCTGAATTGTTGTCCCTCTGACAGGAGCCACTCTCTCCAGAATGGGATTTTGGTGGGAATTTCATAATTGGGTACCATCAGTAATATCCTACCTAGAATCCTGCCACCCATCCTTGTGGATTTGGAATGCACTGATAGTTCCAGCGGCAGGATAGCTTACGATTTGGATAAAATTCCATTTACGTATCAGGGGCATGAACGTGTGCTTAATTAAGGTTGACAACATTCTCTCTAACACCATTATTCATAAAAAGAACTGTCTGAGGACCTATTGACTATTAAGAGTTCAAATAATCTACATAAGTGAAAGCAGGTCAAAGGCTATCATATGCCATGAAGTGTCTGCAGAGATATTGTGACAAGCAGAGTGGCATATTTTGTGAATAACAATGCAAATAAAATAATTATACAGAGCTACATTCCAATATAATTTAGCTAAAAAGGTAAGTGAAAATACAATTACCATGTTTCTCAAATCAGCGAATTTAGTGTAACAAGATAAATTTTTTGCACTAAGTTGAAAAGGATTTCTTTATTATATCTTTGAGAGGACCTCTAGATAGCTCAGAAGAAACATTCAGCAAAGCTCTGCTCCTTGAACAAAATTTTACATGGGACTCTAAGTAGCAGACTTTAGCTGAGTAGTATGTGCAAAACTAATACTAAACTATAACTGAATACATTGCTTTATGGCTGGATAGTTTATGAGACACAATAAATCTCAATTCGTCCACATTTTTCGTGAAGATACATAAGTAGAGACATAAAGTAGCACAGAAACCCCATTCTATAAAATTACAGAATTGAAAGATAATGGATAGTTAACATCAAAAATTAAAAGTTAACAATGGAAACACCAAATGCTATCCATCAGACACCAGGAAAGCTTTCAGTTGATGGCAAATGTAGAAGTTTGCAGACTACATTTATTCTCTTACACTTTTAAAATATTTTGAGACACTTTCTATTGTAAGCCATGAAAAAAGTGCAATTTGAATGTTGCTCTGGGGCAAGTAGGCAAATTCATTTGGGACACTTTCCCTGTTCCCTGCAGTGGAGGGGTAGCAGGTCTTGGATCCACTGCATACTTATGCCCCAAGCCCAATTGGTTCCTAAGGAGCAGGCTGACTTTCATAGTTTGGGGCAAATCATTTGGAGCAAATCATCCAACATAGATGACTGAGAAAGAAAATACTCACGCGTTCTGTTGCAGTATAATATTGTTGATGATAGTGAAGACAGCAAAAATTATTTTGCCTTTCAGTTTTTAAATTTGTCATACGGATTGAGGTAACCAATCACTTTGTGATTCTATCACCAGGTAATAGAGGCACTCAAGATTCACTAAGTGCAAAAAAGAATCAGAAGTTGTACATAATGTTTTCCAGATCAAACCGGTTGAAGGTTATAACAAATATTTTTTGGTGCAAAAAAAGTGAACTTGACGATTTTTTGGCTTCTTCATAGACCTGTAACAAATAGTTGATTGGAGGATATACAAAACCCCTTAACCACATATACCAGAGAAATGTTGATGCAGCATACACAACAGCCCAGCAACAGACACATCCCATCCCCTTCCTTTTCCAAATGAAAGAGGCTAAAACCTCAGCTAGGAATTAAAGAATGGATCAAAATATTCCATGTTAGCACCACCCAGTGCACTGCATTGCCTTTTTTTTGTTTGTTCTTGGAACATGAATAGCATTTAGCACTCACCACTGATAAGACAGAATTGACCTTCTTGATAGTAATTGCTTTTGTGATAGTGTGGTTTGCGACATCATTTAAGAGGGTCAGGGTAAATAAGAAACTACAACCAGACTACAATCAGACTGGAGTATCAATGAGTCAGATCAGCTTGAAGTAGGAGACTTCCTTCTCTGAAAGGCATGAACAACTTAGTTTATTTTAAACAATCCAGCAGGTCTTGTGGTCACTTCTTTCTCCATTACATTATTGTATCACTATGACAATATTCTATAAGTTGACATTTCTGAATACACAATTGAAATGGCACTCCTCAAATGGTCATATCCAGTTGATGCATGACTTGAGGTTTGCTGCTGGCAAGTCAGTTGTTCAGCTTGCCAACGCAACAAATTTGATACTGGTATAAATCTCCATTTTGAATATTTCATATAGTCAATATTGTCAGCAATGCTTCACTGGTACCAACATCTCCAGTGAGACAGAAGGTTGGGTTTTCAAGGCCCAATTTAAAGACTTGAGCATATATTCTAGTTACTTTCTGTTTCCTTTTGGGGTTCTGTCTTTTGGGTGTTCAACTCAGTCTCAGACAGTCATCAAATGTACTCCACTCAGGAAAAATACGATTGAGTTTTCCATTACTGTGTACTGCAAGCCTAACTTCAACAGCAAATACAGATATAGGGTTGTTATAGATCCATATGCAATAAGGCGGGCCTAATCACCAATCTTTTAAAA
The DNA here is from genome assembly GCF_004010195.1 of Chiloscyllium plagiosum. Taxonomy (NCBI): domain Eukaryota; kingdom Metazoa; phylum Chordata; class Chondrichthyes; order Orectolobiformes; family Hemiscylliidae; genus Chiloscyllium; species Chiloscyllium plagiosum. The sequence continues at coordinate 72,317,647 of NC_057710.1, forward strand.
AGGGCCCTCGCCACTTACTCATCCCATAAAACTGATGCAGCAGTAGAGTGTATCAAAGTTGCCCTGTGGGACAGTATCAGTCTTGTTCAGATCTTCATTGTCACTATCATTTAAACTCACAAACAGGACAGAAAACATAATTTTCAGATCTGAAAAGTGTCTGATCTATCTCAAATGTCCCTGAAATAAATAACAATCTCAAAACAAATGAGCAACATGTTGAGCAAAGTATTTCAAAGGTGCTGCCACCAGTCCAAAAGAATTGCATAGCATCATGTATAAATTTCATGTCATTCGGGCATTCTTAGATATCTCAACATTTATTGCCCATCCCTAATTGTCCTCGAGGGGTTGGAGGTGAGTCATCTTCTTGAACTGCTGCCATCTTTGTGGTGTAGGTGCAAAACAAATTAAAGAAGGTCATCCTCGGAACCCAGAGACCTCAGAGAGGAGGAGGAGGAGGAAGAAGAAGAAGAAGATCATCATAAGTGCTGTTAAAATTTTGGAAGGAAATGTGCAGACAACGGCGTCCCTATGCATTTGCTGCCTTCGTTCTTCTAGGTGACCAAATTTGCACTTTGAAAGATTCTGTTGAAGGAGCTGTGGTGAATTGCTGAAATGCACCTTTTACATGGTACACACTGTGCCCACGATGCATTGGTGTTGAAGGAAATGACTGTACAACTTGTAGGTCAGCCAGGATTTGGGCGGCTGCTTTTCTCTTAGACACTATCAAGTCCGTTGATTGTTGTTGAAGTTGCACTCATCCAGGCAGGTGCAGAGACAATAATGTCAGTCACACTATAAATCAGGAAATTAGAGGTGTGTATAACAAGCAGAAGAAAATAATGATGGAGCCTTTCAATCTACACATAGACTAGATAAACCTAATTAAGTCTAATATCATGGAAGATGAATTCCTGGAATGTACATGATTTGTTTTTCCAGGATAGTACATTGAGGAACTAACCAGTGAACAGATTAGTTAGGTCCCATAACGTGCAATGAAATAAGGCTAACTAACAATCCAGTTGAAAAGAACAAGGCCCTGCATATTAATATAAGGAAATTGATGTACATTTCAAACAGATTTCCTGGTTAAGTTCTCAGGTCAAAGACCCTGAACAATCAGACTTAACCTGCCAGGACAGAAAAACGTAACTGGTGCAGTCTCTGTAGGAGTCTCGACCAGAGTTCACTTGCTGACCAATCAGCATTCTCCTCTTGTGTAGTCTAATTGTTGATTTTCCCCTTAAATTGATTTTCTTGTGAAATGTCCTGATAAATGCAAGTTGAACACTCTGATAAAATCTGTTTCAGCAAAACACAAGTTCTGGAGAGACTGGATCAGACAGTATTCACTAGAGTTTAGAAGAATGAGGGGGAGATCTTATAGAAACCTGTACAGTTTGAACAGCATTTAACAGAGTAAACACAGGAAGGATGTTCCCCATGACCCAGGAGATCAGAACCAGGGATCATTATCCAAGAATAAGAGATAAGCCATGTAGGATTGAGATAAGGAGAAATTTCTTCACCCAGAAAGTAATGAGCCTGTGGTATTCTCTGTCACAGAAAGCATTTGGGGCCAAAACAATGCTTTCAAGAAGGAGATAGATATAGTTCTAAGAGCAAAAGGGACCTTAGGGGATCGGGTGAAACTAGAAAAAGGTACTGAGTTGGAAGATCATCCATGATTATTTTGAATGGTGGAGAAGGCGTGAGGGATGAATGGCCTACTTCCGTTCTATTGCCTATGTTTCTGCACTACCAAGTCACTAATTTGAGTCTGATAAGAAATATATTGAAACCAAATTAAGGAGACCTTTATAGCAGGAAAGGCTTCTGGTCGTGGAACCATAATACTGGGATTTATATGGGGCTCAAGAGAAACTTATAAGATGAATTCACAAAGACCCTCATAATTCTTTTAAATCTGTCGACAGACAACCCAGCGCTCAGAAAACTGTCAAACTAAACATTCTTTTCTGAATCAGTGTCATTTGTCTATTGTCCAACCCTGCTGTTCCCCCGGTTATGTGACCATTTCTCAAGATGCAGCACCAGGACAAGCATCATCGCATAATTCCTAGGAATGCCATCTCCACAGCTCTGCCTTATGAATAAGTAATTTCCTACCACCCACATGCTCAATGAATGGGACCTTGGCGATCTCCATGTCTCTCTACTCCTCAATGTGCATTGACTTCAGCACTGGGGTCACATCCCCCACCCTCTCGATTTCATAGGCTTTGTGCACATGCTTCTCCTCCAAATCCAATAGGGCAAGGGAATAAGACAATGGAGAAAATCCTTATTTTTTGTTTAATTTGGTTAAAAGCAGCATGATATCTTTTGCAGTCTTACCTGTTAGTGCTGGAAGCTATGTCAGTGACCTTATTTTTAAAAGTCATGGCTTTGTGCACATTACTAGCGAAGCCAACATCTATTGCCAATCACTAATTGCCCCCAGGAAGGAGTAGTGAGCTGCTTTTTTGCATTGTTGCAGTTTTTGGGGTGTCATTACACACAGTGCCTCAGTGGTTAGCATTGCTGCCTCACAGCACCAGGGACCTGGGTTTGATTCCAACCTCAGCTGACTGTCTGTGTGGAGTTTGCACATTCCCCCGCCATGTCTGCATGGGTTTCCTCTGGGTGCTCCGGTTTCCTCCCAAGTCCAAAGATATGCAGATTAGGTGAATTGGCCATGCTAAATTGCCCACTGTGTTCAAGGATATGTCGGTTAGGCGCATTCGTCAGGGGTAAATATAGGATAATAGGATAGGGGAACGGGTCCAGGTGGGTTACTCTTCAGAGGGTTGGTGTGGACTTGTTGGGCTGAAGGGCCTGTTTCTACACTGTACGGATTCTATGATTACATCTAAAATACTGTTACAAAGGCAGTTCCAGGATCTTGATCCTGAAACACTGAAGGAACAGAGATATCATTTGAAGTCAGGATGGAACATAGCTTAAAGGAAAATATGCCAGGGTTGATGGACTCATGAACTGTTTCCCTTGTTCTTCCAGGTGGGAACATACACCTGGATATACCAGGTTGAGAAAGAAGCACATGCCTTGTGTCATCTCAAAGCTTTGCATGCATGATGTAGGCTAGGGTGCAGAGGAGTCTTGGGGTGAAGTAGGATTGGGAGTAGCCAGAGCCTTGCTCAGTATCTGTTCAGGTTGTAAAGTATGGTTGTACCTGGGGCTATAAAGAAGAGGTTGAAGTGTGGCTCCTTGCAGAGAAGTGCTGTGACCTGCTTCATATTCACTTGGTAAAAGACAGCAACTCACAAGGAGTTCAAAGAAAACCTGATGTAGCAGACTCCTCAGAGCTGGCTATCACTGGCAGGAGATCAGGGCAGCAACTGATCACACAATGAGTTGGGAATTTGCTAAGGCTTTCTGCATAAAAGGCTAATTTTCACATGGGGGACATTTTATTTGCGAACAATAACACCAGCAATGCCTTTGAATATTCACAAGTTAAAACTCAGCCAAATATCCCAACGCTACAAATGATTTCCTTTGAACGGTACCTGCAATTATTGCAATACCAACCCAGCAACCCTTTCCTCTGTCCTAATATGGTCAGGACATGCTCAACACCCATTGCTTCTGCCATAGAGCCTGAATGGAAGTTGACAGCTCTGGCTTCACCTCATCCAAATGCAATGATATAAAGTTAGCAAGAGCAGGCAGTATTGATGTGGAAACAGGAAATCACCCAACTCTCAATCCCGGCTTCAACAATGAAAATCTGGCCCTAAATGTCTAATAAATGTAAACGAAAGTGTCCAGAATGTTCCTTTTTTCCATTCTTCCATGTAAGGTTGCAACCAAGAGGGTACCCTTCGTTGTCCAGTACTTCCTGGAAGTGAAAAACTATGCCATGTTCTTCACAGCCTGCAACACATTATCAATGAGGATGAGCATGTCGCCAAGACCTTTCCTATGCTTCCACTTCTCACCTTTAAACAACCTCCAAACTGTAAACAAGTCATTGTTTTCAGCAAACTGTCCAGCCTTCAGAGCAACGCCAACCACAACACCATACAGCCCTGTCATGGCAACCACTACAAGACATGTCAGAGTGTTGACACAGATACCACCATTACACGTGGGTACATCACCCACCATGTACGCAGCAGGTACTCATGTGACTCGGCCAACGTTGTCTATCTCATGTGCTGCAGGCAAGGATGCCCTGAGACATGGTACATTGGCGAGACCAAGTAGACGCTATGCCAACAGATGGATGATTGGACACCGCGCAACAATTGCCAGGCAGGAGTGTTCCCTCCCACTCATGGAAAACTTCAGCGGACTGGGACATTCGGCCTCGGACCTTGGGGTGACCATCCTCCAAGACGGACTTTGGGACAGGCAACAATGCAAAGTGACCGAGCAGAGGCTAATAGCCAAGTTTGGTACTCATGAAGATGACCTCGACCAGGACCTTGGGTTCATGTCACACTACCGGTGACCCCACTGCACTACACTCTCTCTCACACACACACTCGGGCAGACCCTCTCTCATACACAAACTCTCTCTTATACACACACAAATACACACCCCATGCTCACCCCCATGCACGCATCCTCTCACAGGCTTATATTCCATCACACTTGCACACACACAAACACAAAATCTCTCACACGTACTCACACTCACACGAACACATTCACTCTGTCTCCCTCTCCTGCACACGCACACACATATAAGTCTATGGGGTGAATTTATATTTGTAGAATTATATTTGCAGATACATTCTATTTTGCTCAACAAATTCATATCCTGTAGGCAGTCAATGCAGGCAGTCAATCCATATAATATTTTGTAAATTCCATGTTGGAAATAAAACCAGTCTGACTCAAGATTGGGATACAAACAGACTCTAACCTCACACCTTTAATGCACTGTCTGAACTGAGATGTCACTTTTTTTATAAAACCTGAAGTTATCTTGAGAATGTAACTTAAAAGAAGTTCTGCAATTTAAATATTAAAGAACCAAAACTAGCAAACCCATCTAAATGATGAAAGACTGAACAATCTAGATTTGTTCAATATATCACTTCAGTTGCATGGCACTGTAATCTTTTGCTATAAATTAAGTGTTTTATGATCCTGCTCCACAACCACCTAATGAAGGAGCAGCACTTTGAAAGCAGTGCTTCCAAATAAACCTGTTGGTCTATAGCCTGGTGTTGTGTGAAATTTAACATTTGATAGCAAGTTAGTGAACAACAATATTCACTTTGCTTAAAATGAAAAACACAGCAATCTGTTTTTTCATTGCACCTCATAGTATTGCTTAGATGGAAGTTAACTGGAAATGCAATTCATGACTTATGAGTGGGCTAATGAAAGTTTTTTGGACAATTCTTAGTTTATTTCCATACCCCAAACAGCTGTATTGTACAAATTACGTAACATATTCTCTCCGCAGGCTGTTCAATCAAATGTGAGCATTAAGCAACTGAACTGCAGTTATAAAGTTTAAACCGCCTTGTCTACTTATAACTGAGGGAACAAGACTGTCAGTAATATTTAACTGCTGTCAAATGACACCTTCTCAAGTGAGGGGGTTACTTTACTGATGTAGGGATACAATTTCTTGCCTGGGCCACAAAACAAATACAACCCAAACACCTAAATTGCAGTTTCGAGATGACAATACTAAGATTGCAGCAATTGTGTCGACAATTGCATCTGTCATTGCTTCAGTAATACGGTTAGACAAAGTGGAAGAGTTTGACCTTGGTCTCTGAGATGCATCTTTCATGTTTCTTCAAGGAGTCATCTGGGTTTGCAACCTTTTATCTCCCAGGGATTTAATGACACTTGAATTTGGCTTGCCAAACCAATTCAAAACTGATCCACCATTCTTTCTTAGTGCAGCTAGATTTGGAAAATTGGTCCATTTATTCCAGTCTTACCAAAACAAAAATTGAACATTTTCCTTTTCAAATGGCAAACTACACAATTTATGCATTTCTCTACCAGTACTCTCGCAGAATACTGTGTCTTTTTAAAATGGTTTTGGAAGGGTTGGGATTAAGTGGACTACATGAGATGAAATTTCCATTAGAGCAAATCTCCAATTCCTCCCTACATCTCACTGTCTCGCCACGCCACAAATCTTCCCTCATACCCACAGTACTTCCCTGTCCTCTCCCGGACTGAATTCTAGCCACTGTTTGAAAGTAGCTCTAACAGTTTCAATAGTACGTGCTATCTCAAATGAGTATTATGTGTTGCACTTAATGCCAACTTAATTCCTGGATTATATGCCTCTTTTTTAAAATTGGAAACAATAGACAGATCTGATGATTCTGTTTTGACTCTTAGCTGGTAACATATTCTGGTCAGCGGTAGCAGTGGTTGGGATTTTTTGTACTGGAACTCAGTTCGTTTCTGTGGGAAGTTTAGGTAATGATAACTACCTCAGTGACTCAACTTTTAATGCACTGCATCATATTTGTCAAAAATCGCAATGCTTTTCGATCATAGATCAGTAGTTATCTGGATGTCAGTTTTGAAATAAGTAAGCTGGTTTGATAACAGTGAATCTGAAACTCAGTTGTTTTCCAAAGAATGCGGAGTTTGGGCAGCAAGGATGTAAACAGCAGTGTGCGGTGGGTGGATAGGTGGCAGAAACAAAATAAGATAAAAACTAAAGACATAAATAGAGGGTCAATGGCCAAGGGATTTTGAAAGAATTATTATATAAGTTGATTATTTTTTTCTTCTGATGATGAATTTCAGATGTGTTTTGATGTCAGACTATATCTATAGATTGACTTCCTAGACAGCGAGCTGCCAATTACGAATTTGTTCTTATTTAAAGTAAGTAAAGACTTGGGCAACAGGAAAGTACATACAGTTTTCGCTTTGCTGGGGAAAAATACAGACAGATTTTATCTTACCATTTTATGCCATTTCATTGTTTAGATGAAAGATCTAATTATTATTCTGACAATTCAGTAATTACAGCCAGGATAATGAATGTCATGATGCTAATTCTCAACTCCATGTTTATCTCTAAAAATGCTGTCTTGAGCAAATCTTATGATTTTTATGTCTGTACAGGAGCTTCCCATTGTGCTATCAACTAAGGGCAATTGAACGGGTTGTATGGCTTTATGAGGCATTTAAAAACTTATGTTTGCCCATAAAGGAATAAGACTTATGTTTGCCAATAAGTCAGTATTTCAGACAAAAAAGGCTTCTTAGAAGAAAGGATTTAATGATGTAGTAACAGAGCCAACTGTTCAAGTCATAACACAAAGGTTCTACAGACATCTGAAATGTAATTTCAAGATAAACAGTCCTCAGATTCTGGTGGTAATATGGGCATCATTGCATCTGTGTTCAAGTTCTGTCTGTAATTGCTGTAACAATATAGTTAGATAGGATTGCAGAGCATGGCCTTCGTATCTGAGGTGGCATCTTTCTCACTTTCAATTAAACTTGTCAAAACCTCCATGGCCAAGCTGTTCCCTGACCCCATTTCTACTCACATCTTCCATAAGAAACTATGTTCTTTACCCTCCCCCATAGGCCTTTAAACCTGTGGTGAAAGTGAGGGCTGCTGGAAAAGCGCAGCAGGTCAGGCAGCATCCAAGGAACAGGAGAATCGACGTTTCGGGCATAAGCCCTTCTTCAGGAATGAAGAAAGTGTGTCCAGCAGGCTAAGATAAAAGGTAGGGAGGAGGGACTTGGGGGAGGGGCGTTGGAAATGCGATAGGTGGAGGGAGGTCAAGGTGAGGGTGATAGGCC
>NC_057710.1:72325913-72356222 GCF_004010195.1 Chiloscyllium plagiosum
TCCTCCCTACCTTTTATCTTAGCCTGCTGGACACACTTTCCTCATTTCTGAAGAAGGGCTTATGCCCGAAACGTCGATTCTCCTGTTCCTTGGATGCTACCTGACCTGCTGCGCTTTTCCAGCAACAAATTTTCAGTTTAAACCTGTGGCACCAACTTAGTGCCAACTCATGTCCCTTCCCACGACCATTTGCCTGTCCACACTCATTGCCAATTCACTCAGTATTCACTATGGGCAGATCTTAAGACTCATGATGAGCTTAAATTAAGTAAACGTTTAAGTAACAGCAAACAGATGAGTTAAGATGGGGGGGTGGGGGCGTGTATTTTCACTAGTGGAGTGCAACAGGGATCAGTGCTGGGGCCACATTTATTACAGTGTTAATGACTTGGATGAGGGAATTGAATGTACTATTGTCACGTTTGTGGATGACACAAAAAAATGGATGGGAATTCAAAGAGTCCACAGAGAAATATCGACAAGTTAAAAATGTGGAAGAAACTTGGAAAATGGAATATAATATGGGAAAATGTGAGGTTGTGCCACTAAGGCAGGGAGAATAGAGAAGCTGATTAATATTTAAATGGAGAAAGACTGAAGAATGTTTGAGCACCGAGGGGTATTCGGGTCTTAGTGCACAAAACACACAAGCTAGAGTACAGGTGCAGTCAGTAATAGGAAAGACAAATGGAATATAAAACTCGGGAAATTTTGCTGAAGCTATACGAGGCATAAGTGCAACTATGGACTCATCTTTAAATTGCAGACATTTTAAAATTAAAATCCAGGAATTATCAATGCCTTGAGAGCTTGACAGTTCCAATCAGCTTAACAATTTTCACGTATTTACCCATCTTTCACGCACATTGATGTCACCTTTTACTAACTCCAAAACGCCCTTGACTTTACCCTTACACACTGGTAATCTGTGTCTTATGGTCTTGCTTCACAACCACCTGATGAAGGAACAGCGCTCTGAAAGCTAGTGCTTCCAAATAAACTTATTGGACTATAACCTGGTGTTGTGTGATTTTTAACTTTGTCCAATCCAGTCTAACACCGGCTCCTCCACATCATTGCTTGCAGTCGTTTCGCTTATGTTGATGAACAGTCATATCACAGTTGGCAGCTCATTGTTTCGGGAAACAATTCCTTGAGGCCGTAGTGACAGGGGTCCCAGTTGGGGAATTGGTGAGAACCTTATTTCACCTTTCCAGGGAAGGTAAGCAGGGACTTGCCCAGGTGGAAATCTCACCAAGCTGTATTCGCTCTGGGAATGAGCAGGGGCTACTTTCTGTTTTAATAACAACAGATTTATTGTCACTGAATGATCACTCACCCAATTCTGATCTAGTGGAAGTGGTGTCAATTAGATCCAGTCTAGCTTGTTGGATATTCTATCATGGGGACAGTGGTGTTCTTTCTGCTCATGTCCTCACCTTCCTCCCTCCGAAGATTTGTATTCAACATAGTTGGTCACTGCATCTGCTTTACGTGCAATTTTTTATGATTATGGATGTCTTCAAACTGCACCATTTAAGTGCCTGATTAACGCAACTGTTTACTGAAAGAAATTACATGGCTCATGATTTGAGCCTGTGACCTCAGAACATCACTTACTTCATTCACTCTGGATATGCTGATAGCCATTTGCACTGCATATTTGTGATTCAAGTGAGAATGGAAGCCAGCACAGGTAACATTTCACAGCTCAGATTGTTAATCTATGTGACCACCCACCACCCTCATGTTCCTTTCCTCCTTGCACTCCCTGTTGACCCCATCAGTTTAGAGCTTCCACATGTTCCCATCCCCAACTTTATCACTGATGATTTCTTCTCTCAGTGTTACTTCATGAGCCCGGGGCTCACAACTCAGCCCTGAAAATCATTGTAATGCATGGTCCTCCTGTCAAAGCCATTGTGGTGGGGACTGTGAATGACCACACACTAACCACTCCCTCCACACTGCCCGTAATAGCCCAAGTCCTTCAATGCACTATTATATCCCATCCACCCTTGTGTTTTGAGTTGTCCTCATTGCAGTATGTCCTTTCTGCATACCAGCATGCCGCCTCAGTCCCTACCACAAATAATCTGACTTGGCATTGTGAACAAAACTCTCATGACCGACTGTGGCCTGCCCCCTGACTAATTTGGATGGACCAGACCCCTAATGGTTCTTTCTCCAGCTCCCCAACAGATCTACGATTGATGCTTGCACCATACTAGCAGGATTGACCATGTGACCCACTCCACGGACTGTATTGATACGGATCCCTTGGTCCTGACTGCCCCAAGCAGCTGACGGTATCCAAACCCCTGGAGTGAATTTGGACTTGGGGTTTGACTGAGAGTGGCAGGATCTCAGACTGATGGCAGAGTCACTTGACTGATAACAGCTCCGGCTGTAGATGGAACACTGTTGTAGCACAATGCCATACAGTGGCAGGACCACATAGACTTGACTGTGAAAAGCTGCCTTTCTTTACTTCTATGCTAAAAAGCAAAGTGAGAAAGTTGCACTGAGTGCGTAAATTCGGAATGAAGTGAGGCATCAGTGCTGTGTGCATCTGAGTGAGCACAAAGTGAGTGAGTGCTGAGAGGGCAAGTGAACAGTCCTGGTGTGCACCCTGCTGGATGCATAAGATGGGTGCCTGTCCCAGCATGCAAAGCTGACTAGCATTATTGTTACAATAAAGTGTGTCAGTGCATTTCAAAGTGTAATATTGAAGTGGATAACCACATTCTAAATGAGTCAGAGACCTGCCAGGCTGTGTGTCCCATGCCAACCTCTGTTGTTGAGGTGTGCAGGTGGTTGCTACTTGTGGAATGTGCCCTGAGGTGTACGGTCAGAAGGCACAATGAGGAGCAAGCAGCAAGCTAGAGTCACCTGGTACGTGCTCTTGCTTTCATGTCGGTAATTGTTGCCATTATCTTCTCTCTGCCACGTGGGATAATCGTTGTTGTGGTTCTGTTCGCCGAGCTGGAATTTTTGTTGCAAACGTTTCGTCCCTTGGCTAGGCGACATCATCAGTGCTTGGGAACCTCCTGCGAAGCACTTCTTTGATGTTTCCTCCGGTGTTTATAGTGGTCTGTCCCTGCCGCTTCCGGTTGTCAGTTTCAGCTGTCCGCTGTAGTGGTTGGTATATTGGGTCCAGGTCGATGTGTTTGTTGATGGAGTTTGTGGATGAATGCCATGCCTCTAGGAATTCCCTGGCTGTTCTCTGTCTGGCTTGCCCTATGATAGTAGTGTTGTCCCAGTCGAATTCATGTTGCTTGTTGTCTGCATGTGTGGCTACTAAGATAGCTGGTCGTGGCGTTTCGTGGCTAGTTGATGTTCATGTATGCGGATTGTTAGCTGTCTTCCTGTTTGTCCTATATAGTGCACCCGAGCTACAAATCTTCGCACAAACTTTGAGTAGATAATCAAATATGGACACTGTAAATAAGCCTTTCACTGCATCCTCGTGAGATACTCATCTCACTGTTCAAATCTTGGATACAAAATCAGACTTCCTTTCTCTTGATGTTAAGATTTTTCTGATTTTGTCTTTTTTTGACTAAACCCTGATTGCCCACATTGCTTAGGTGCAGTAAAAATTCTGCCTTGTGTCTACTGGTTCAGGACACTCCAGTCAGCATAAATATGCTTTCTGCATCTAACCTGTCGATCTTTTTAATAATTTGTTAAGAGTCAATGAGATTACCTCACATTGTTAAAAATTCTAAAGAGTACAAGCCTAGTTTCTGCAGTTTCTTCTGATGGAAGAGTTCCACCATCTCAGGAATTAGTTCCACAAATGTTGCACTTCCTTGTCAGCAGGTATACCCTTCCTTGTCAGCAGGTATACCCTTCCTTGTCAGCAGGTATACCCTTCCTTTGGTAAAGGGACCAAATTACACTAGGGTTCTATGCATGGAAGCAAGGACATGGACTCAGAGACATACAGCATGGAAACAGACCCTTTGGTCCAATTCCTCCATTCACCCAGATATTCTAAATTAATCTAGAGTCAAAAAGTGTGGCGCTGGAAAAGCACAGCAAGTCAGGTAGCACCTGACGGGCAGGAGAGTCAACATTTCGGGCAAAAGTCCTTCATCAGGAATGTGTCTCACTTTCCAGCATTTGGCCCCTATCCATATAAGCTGAAAATGTGTTGCTGGAAAAGCGCAACCAGGGAACAGGAGAATCGACGTTCCTGAAGAAGGGCTTATGTCCGAAACGTCGATTCTCCTGTTCCCTGGATGCTGCCTGACCTGCTGCGCTTTTCCAGCAACACATTTTCAGCTCTGACCTCCAGCATCTGCAGACCTCACTTTCTCCCTATCCATATAAACCCTTCCTATTTATATCCCCATCCAGATGCCTTTTAAATGCTGTAATTGTACCAGCCTCCACCACTTCCTCTGGCAGTTCATTCCATACACACAACACCATCTGCATGGAAAGGTTACTCATAGGTCCCTTTTAAATCTTTCCCCTTTCACCCTAAACCTATACTCTCTAGTTTTGAACTCCCCTACCCTGGGGAAAAGACCTTGACTATTCACTCTATCCATTCCCTTTAAGATTTTATCAATCTCTATAAAGTCACCCCTCAGCCTCCGATACTTCAGAGAAAATTCAGCCTCTCTCTATAGGTTAAGCTTTCCAATCCTGGGAACATCCTTGCAAATCTTTTCTGCACCCATTCAAGTTTAACAACATCTTTCCTATAACAGGAAAGGATCCTTATTCCTGTGGTCAAATACTCTTCTAACGAAGACTCATGTAGCATTTGCCTTTCTAACTCCTTGCTGCACCTGCATCTCAGCTCTCACTTACTTATGAACAAGGACGTTCCGGTTTCTTTGGCTATCAACACCATCCAATTATTCACTATTGAAGAAATGCTTTGAACCTCTATTCCCTCTACCAAAATGGATAAACTCACACTCACCACATTATTAATCTTGAGCTATTTTCTTGACCACTCACTGGACCTGCCCTAATCCCCTTCAGCTTCCTTGCATTCTTCTCATAACTTACCTGTCCACCATTTACTTCCATCAAGAAGCTTGGAAAATATTACACTTGGCCCCCACATCCAAATCATTAACATAGTAGTGATTCTTGCAATGGCACAATGATTATAGCCTGCCAACCTGAGAATGATCTAGCCATTTACACGCCTTTTTACTCCATTAACCAAGTCTTAAACTATGCCAGCATTAACTCCTACTCCATATGCTCGGATTTCATTTCCTACCCTCTTATATGGGATCATGTCCAAAGTCTTCTGGAAAGTACAAAGACAAAAGTGCAACTTGACAGTTCTAAAGAACGGTGATTGGAGTTGAAACAGTAACTCTTCTTTGTCTCCACAGATGATACCAGACGTGCTGAGTTCCTCCCGCAATTTCTGTTTTTGTTTCAGATTTCCAGCATCGGTAGCTCTTTGCTTTATATTATTAACTCTGCTCAATTAGATTATTAATTTCACGTTGTCCGTTTATCACATCCTATTCAATAAAGTCTTGTATTTTCCCCTACTATTGAAGTCACGCTGGCTGTTCTGTAGTTCCTAGTTTCTCTCTCCCTTCCATTTAGAAAGAGCTTTCACCTTCCAATCTGTGGGCACTATTACAGAATTTATAAAATTTTTAAAAATGCCCACCAACACATCCACTACCTCTATAGCCCCCTCTTTAAAGACAGGGAGGCAAATCAGGGGACTCTAGGAATTTGTCATTCTTATGTCCCATTAATTTCTGCAGTATTACACTTTTACTAACACTAATTTCTTTCACTTCTTCCTCACTAGTTCCTTTGATCTCTATTATTTTCAGGAGATTTGTTGAATCTTGGTTTGGGAGGACAAACACAACTTAATTATTTGCATTTGCCATTTCCATATTATCTTGGATTATCTTGGACTCAGGAGAAAGTGAGGACTGCAGATAATGGGGATCAGAGCTTAAAAATGTGTTGCTGGAAAAGCTTTCATATTTTTATCTTGGACTCAGTTCTTTATTTGGATTAGATTAGATTCACTACAGTGTGGAAACAGGGCCTTCGCTCCAACCAACCCATACCGACCCTCCGAACAGTAACCCACCCAGACCAATTTCCCTCTGACTAATGCATCTAACATTATAGGCAATTCAACTGAGCTGCACATCTTTGGATTGTGGGAGGAAACCGGAGCACCCACAGACACGGAAAGAATGTGCAAACTCCACACAGACAGTCACTTGAGGCTGGAATCGAACCTGGGATCCTGGTGCTGTGGGTCAGCAGTGCTAACCACTGAGCTGCCCGTTTGCAAAACTATTTTTCATTATATTCCCATAGAAGCTTTTACAGTCAGTTGTTAAGTTTCTTGCTAGCCATATTCAGATTTTATCTTTATCAATTTAGTTAAAATCAATAGAAAATTCTATTGTATTATGGTCACTCTTCCTAACAAGATTATTCACTAAGGTAAAAACTGAAAGATTATTCACTAAGGTAAAAACTGAAAGAACTTAGGATGCTGGAAATCAGAAGCCAAAACAGAAATGCAGAAAGGCTTAGCAGATCTGGCAGCATCTGTGGAAAGAGTTAACAATTCAGGTACAGTGATTCTTCAGTGATTATACACAATATTAATCACTAGCATTTTCTCATTGTATAATACTAGATAAATAAATAAAGTCCATTTAATTATTAGTTTCTCAACATGTTGCTCTAGAAGACGATTTCATACACATTCTAGTAATTTCACAGTATTGATGCTCATTAGTTTTACAGGTCTGCATGCAGATTGAATTCACCCATGATCATTGCATTGTCCTTGTTAACTGTATACCTGATGATTTATTCCCACGCTAGAAGGCATTTCAATGACCACAATGAAAGATGCTGCAAGACAACTTCAGATTCTTACAAAGTAAAATCCTGCATTAAACTGTAGTGAAGGACCCATTTAGACTGAACAAGCCAGCAACTTGCAGTGAGTTTCCCAAATAATTATCACGTTAATGAGGTGGTTGCCAAAAGGCTCTTACGTGATGAAACTCACTTTTCCAGCCAAACAGGAAATACCATTGGATCAAAATATTTTACAACATATGTCACTAACAGTCTTTAAATTCTAACACTCTATCTCCAAATCAGAACTTCTGATTTTCCTGATACAAAACCACTCAGGGTCAGCCATTAAAGCTTTATTTTAAATTGAACTTAATTATACTGAACTTGAAAATTAGAAAGTATTTCCTTTCATGATGAAATAGCAAACTATTTCTAACCAAAAGTCAACATGGAAAAAAGCAGGTTCTTAATTTTGTGATATTTTACTGCTTTCAATATCTTAATGGAAACATAAATAATTAACAAATACCAATTAAGTACTCTGACATGCTATGGGTCTGGTTATGTTGCTAAAAATAAAATGAGTTAAAATTCAAATTTTAAATTTCATATCTTGTATCTTTCTGCATGTTCATTGATGACACCCAGCATACCTCTCCACTTGGATGTAGTCCAAAGTTCATGCGGGATCGGTCCCTCCTCCAAACATCTGTGTTGCCAGTCTGATGTTTGACATTCAGTCTTGGGTTAACACAACTTCCTTGAGCTACGATTGAGATATTGAGAAGATTGAAGCTCATAGCAATTCAATAGTTTGGTCCCTGACTTCACCTCGCTACAACCTGTGGATCAAGCTGATCTTTGTACCTCAGAGATTTATTTTACCCTGCGCCAAGTTTCAGATTCATGTACAGGGTGAGCCCCATATCCGCGGAATCGTTTTTGATGGTTTCAGGTACCCACGGTTTACCACGGTCGGAATATATTATAGGGAACATTCTGGAACCAGGGACCAGGAGACTGCTGGGATGGGTTCACTCCTATATGCGGTTCCGGGCTTCTGTGGTAGGTCCGAGAATGTATTCCCCGTGGGTACGGGGGGACTACTGTTTTCTCCACCACAAACATACAACTGTCCGACTCCACCAAATGCCAAAGGTTTTCTGAATATTGTAATCAATTCCATGATCAACGAAACATGATGTGTTGCCAAGTCACCTGCTGTCCACAAACCTAATCTCTGTTGCCTGTATCCTATCCTATTTGGTTCTACTCAGCCCCCTCCTCTGTCTTCCTGATCCGCCGATATCTCCATCACAATATACTTACTGCCCTTCCACACAGTAGGTTTGGTCAGTGAGAGTCATAGATAATTATAGCAGAGAGAAAGCCCTTGGCTTTCGAGGCTGTGCCAACCTATCTACATGAATCCAATTTCCCAGCACTTGGCCCATAGCTTTGAATGTTATGGTATTTCAAGTGCTCATCCAGATATTTTTTAAAGGTGGTGAGGTTTCATCTATTACTCTCCGAGGCAGTGCATTCCAGATTCCCACTACCCTCTGAGTGGAAAATGCTTTCCTCAAATCTCCTCTAAGCCTCCTGTCCTTCACCTTAAAATATTGCCCAGATTGGCTGGAGACCATTTAATCAGGAGGGAAGGTGGCATGTGGGGACTCCGCCACACTCCCACCTCCACCCTCATTAAGTCCTTGCTAGGAAGACCCATGCTTCACAGTCAATTGAGCCGTCATGTGGCCAATTAATGCCTGCTTAGCACTCTCATCCCACAGCCACTGTACTAGTCGAGACCACCTGTGACGTTACAGCAGACTTCTCAACTTGTCACTGCACACTTGCTAATAACCACTGCTCTACATACCAATTGGAGCTTGGTTTGGGCGTAGACGGGATGCTCATCTGGAGGAATATTCAGAATTAAATATTCTAACCAACATTGCCTGTTTCAGTTTCTGCATCTCCATAAGATTCTGACCATTTTGTTCATTCTGATGTTGCAGAATTCTGTTCCTCCAGCTCCTGGTCTCTTACACATACTTCAGTCTTCGTTTCACTGCTAGTACCCACTGTCCAGGTCACACACAAGCTGTGGAGTTCTTTCTGTGAACTTCCCATTGTCTCTTTTTCCCCCTTCAAGATTCTCCTCAAAATCTCCTTCTTTGAACAAATTTTAAGTCACATCTCTTGTTTATCCCTTGGTTTGGTATCATTGCTCATCTTATTATATTTCTCTGCAACATCCTGGCATGCTCTTTATTTTTATTAAGATCGATATACATATAAATGTGGTTGTTAGTTTCCCACAGATATATCAATTTAGCACAGCTATCCTTCTGTTTAGTCAATTTAATCACCAGAGTTATTTTAACCAGAAAGTCTATTGGAATTTGAAATAAACCAGAAGTCTGGGCTGCTATGAAGTAAACAAATCAGTATAACAAATACATTACTTAACTTGAGCTACACAAGCTGATTTCAGACAACACTACACCAATCTTCAGAATTTGAGCTAGAAATGGCAAGCATATATTGTTCAGCATTCCCCCAGTTAACTGATTTCTAGTGACCTATGATGGAATTATGCATTGAGATCTCTATTGTATTACTGCAGATGTTGAAGGAGCTTAGGTGCACTATATGGCTAAAGAGAACTGATGGAGTCTTAAGTACTTGTTTATTCACATTATATTTAGTACAAGATACAAACTGTTGTTTTTCTCTTCAGACATCATCAACATGTGCTCTAGTATATCACCACTGACTTTGCTTCCCATTTACGCAGTAAAATGTCTCCCCTTTATTCCACAGCAGTCGTTCCCAACCTTTTCAGTATGGAAGCACACTTTAATGAGACAAATAATTCCACAGCACACCCATGTTTGTCATACTATATGCACAGTATCAAAATTCTACACATTTGTGGTTCTAGACATGGGTTCAATGTTTCCTGAAAACGTTGTTACACACTTCACATCATGTCATTGCACACAAGTTAACAACCACTGTTCTACACAGCAACTGTAGCTTGGTTTGGGCTTAGATATGATGCTAATCTGGAGGGATAGTCAGAATTAAACATTCTAACCAATATTTCCAGGTGGTGCAAAATGAAAGTATTGGTTTGGTCACTCATTGCAAGCAGCACCTGATAGTCAAATCTGCTGCAGCTCCAAGTATGTCTCAGTAAGGATTTTCAACTGAAGTAGTGAACACATTCACCTTGCTTACTTGTGTTTCTGATCCCCTTAGGGAACACTGCTGGATCAGGTTCTTGAATGATGGCAAATTGCTGTGTAATAACCCAAAAAGGTCTGTGGCAGCTATGTGTATAATGAACAGTGAGAGTCAGTAGTTTGACATTGATTATAAAATTAAGGCTATTATTGCCAGCACAAGAAAAGAATTGCGGTGCTGCAGGGAAAAGTACACAGCTCTGGATAAAAGGAGGAAGAACATACCCAGGTCACCCTCACCCTGATGGCAACTTTAGTCTTGGCTGTATTAAGTTGTGCATAGACCCACGGTACACAAACACCAAGTGTCACTACTCACTGAGGTTCTACCCCTCCTGTCCCTGATGTTGTGAAGGATAGAACTGGCCTCGTTTCCAAGTAGTTGGACCATTCTGCATCAGTTGTCCTTTGTGAAGAAATTTGCAAAGAAAATCACTTTTGACCACAAGTCTATCAGCACCGAGTGTCCTTGCGAAATCTGTTGGAAAAAGAGAGGATGGATCCTGCTGGGTTGTCCCCTGAGCAGACTGTCAAAATTATTTGGCTGAAGACCCGATCATCAGAACTTTCTAACAAGCACCAAGACATCACTTGGCTGGTGGTGAGAAGGGGCAATGACTTCAGATCCTTCATGTACTCCCAGTTGGTGTGTTCCACCGCACACTGCCCTCAAAGCAGCTGTGCTGGGGTTGAGACTGTCACACATCTCCCTCTGGGGATCAGGGGCCACGTGTAAACAAGGTGATCATGTATACAATGTGAAAATCCTTCCTGAGATATACTTGGGCCTGCAAAGTAAGTCTGGAATGCGATGCAGTGGTTCTTGCCAAGGTTCGTCCCAAGGTTGCCAAGGTTGCTCTAATGGCTGTTCCCTGGGGCGCAACCCAAGACAAACATCAACTGTGACTGGAGGACCATCAATTATATTTGAGACATTCTTTGGTCTGCCCAAAACTTGTTGGTCTCCCAGAACAAGGAGCTGACCTCAACCAAGTGTTGCAGATTGACTGATTCCAAGGTGCAGGCTTATGTACTGAGGGACACAATAAAGCATAGGGCAGCTGCTGCCAAAGCAAAGAGACGAAAGACTGTCTGAGGTCTTTCTGCCGAAGTTAAATGGGGGTCCATTCAGTTATCGGACCCCCAGGTGGCTCAAGTGCATGCAAATATAGTTTTGTATAAGTAAGAAATGCCTTTGTTTTGTTTGACTAGAGTCAAACTCCTATGTTAGTTTCCTTGAAATACTACTGTGCAGAACCAAACTGCAATTGTGACAATGTATATATACAAGATTATATTTTATGAACAAAGGATATTTCAGAAATAAAAATAAGAAAAGGTAGGGGGTTGGCAGAAGATGAATAGCTCTTATACAGAACCAGTAGATGAAGGAAGTTGACTGATCTCCCTCTGCGCTGAAATCATTCTATGATTGTCCTTTAAGTTGCCATCTGGATTCTTTCATCCAATTTTATTATCCTGTTCCAGTCCATCAATCAACACCACCAACAGTTATTTATTGCTGCTTATTTTGCCTTGCTGTGCACAAAGTGGCTGTTGCATTTACAAACAGCGCGTACAATTCAAATATACTTCCAAGATTGTGAACGCCTGAAGATATTGAAAAACCTACATAAATGCAACATTTTTTTTCAGCTTGTTTGCATAATGCACCAAAGACTAAATCTGACCCCAAGGAATGAAGTGCACATTGAGCAAAGCATTAAAGAGCTTTAAGAACTATCTGAATGTGACATTGTTTAAACATAAAATTGAGCATTCTATCTTTATTTTATTGACTTTCCCAGTCCTATGGCTACCGTTGTGGTTTGCGTTGTTAGAGATTGATGTTGCCACTTCCTGAAACATAAACACTCTCTGATGTGGCCTGAAACCTGAAGGCATCATTCAGAAATCTTAATGTTTCAGGATTAAAAGTTTTGATGGCTCAGCTGGATAGATACAACAGTAAATAAAATAATGAGAGAAAGTAAAAAGTGGCCTAGATTGTCAATGTTCAATTCAAAAGCAACTCCTCTGGCTATGTCATGTGCTTGCGAGAAAGGAGTCAGAAAGCCATGCGAATATTGAAACTGACAGTTCAGTGGAAAAGTGAAATGTAGAATGTCAAGAATATCCCAACGTAGCACTCCACGGAATGACTGCCTAAGAGCTGATATATGCCGCAAAGTGACAGGGAAAGATACCAAAAATTGGTTTTAATGCAAGAAAATTGCATTCAATGTTACAAGATCCATAGGCTATCACAAAATATGATGTCTCCATGACTTTCTAAATAATACTTCGATCTAAGGCGAGGTTACAGTAAAGGAGATAGTAGAGAGATTCATACGAATAAAAGAAATGGGAGTGAGGGGTATTAAGTAGATTGCAGTCCTCCTAAAGCATAAAAGATCTGTGTCTGAATGGCTGAATCAGAGGTTGCTAAAGGAAACGAGGATGGAAAATAACAGAAATTCTGACCCTCCTTAGATGTATGAGCAATGTTAGAGTCCTGTTCAAAAAAGAGAAGCAAGATACACCGGGTAACCAAAGGGCTGTCAGCCTATCACTGATGGTGGGGAGACAGCTATAGATATTATTGTGGGACATATTTAATTAGCATCAGGAAGTTAGGTTTAGAAATGAAACGCAGCACAGGAAACAATGCTTTGCTAACTTATTGATTTTTTAAATGGAGTAACAGACAGGGTTAATGAACATGATGCAGGAAATTGTGATTAAGTACCATGTGAAAGCAGAAGAGCTAGCAATCAAAGAATATGAATCTAAGCTAATTCACAAAACAAAATCGAGTAACTTGAGGAAAATATTTTACTTTTAAAAGCCTAAGAGTTTTTATGGTCTGTCTGACAGGGTGCTGGAAGCAGATTCAATAATTCCTTTCAAAAGAAGTTGAATCAATATTTGAACAGGAAGGACCTCCAGGGCTAACAGCAAAGAACAGGAAAGCAAAATTAAATGGATAACTCTATCAAAGCACTGGCATGGATATGATGAAACAAGTGGCCTATGATTGTGTACTAGTCCATGATTCTATCAAGAGGTGCGGCTAATGTAGTGCCATTGTTTAAGAAAGGTTGCAAGGAGAAACCTGGAAACTATAGACCTCCGAGTCTGACATCAGTGGTGGATAAGTTGCTGGAGGTAATTTTGCAAGGTCGGACATACATGCATTCGGACAGGCAAGAATTAGGGATAATCAGCATGGTTTTGTGTGAGGGAAATCATGTTTCACAAACTTGATCGACTTTTTTAATGAAGTAACTAAGAGGATTGATGAGGGCAGAGTGGTAGACGTTGTTTATATGGACTGTAGTAAAGCCTTCATCATGATTCTGCATGGTAGGCTAATTAGTAAAGTTAGATGACATGGAAGTCAGGGTTTGCTTGCCAGTTGCATTCAAAATTAGCTTTTTGGTAAGAGACAGGGAGTGGAGGTGGAAGGCTGTTTTTCAGACTGGAGGCCTGTGACCAGCGTTGTTTCATAGGAATCAGTACTGGCTCCACTTTTGTTTGTCATTTATACAAATGATTTTGATGACAATATAGGTGGCATGGTTAGTACATTTGCAGATGACACCAAACCAGGTGGCATAGTAGACAGTGAAGAAGGTTATCTAAGATTACAGAAAGATTGAACAATTAGGTCAATAGGCTGAGGAGTTTAATTTGGATAAATGTGAGGTATTCCATTTGGGTAACACAAAGGCAGGGTTTATACAGATAATGGTATGGCCCTGGATAGTGTTGTAGAACAGAGAGCCCTAAGGTTTCAGGTGCATGATTCTCTGAAATTTGCATTACAGATGGACAAGGTGATTAAGAAGGCATTTAGAATGCTAGTCTTCATTGCTCAGGCCCTTCAGTATAGGAGTTGGAATGTCATATTAAGGTTGCACATGACGTTGGTGAGACCTCTTCAAGATACAGTATCCAGTTCTGATCACCCTGTCATGGGAAGGATACTATTAAGCTGGAGAGGGTTCAGAAAAGATTTACCACAATATTGCCAGGAATGGAGAGTTTGAGATATAAAAATTGACTGGAAAGGCTGAGACATTTTCCAATAGAATGTAGGAGGTTGAGGGGTGACTTTATAAAATCATGAGGGGCATAGCTAAGATGAATTACAAGGGCCTTTTCTCTCAAGTGGGGGAGTTCAAAACTAGGAGGCATATCTTTAAGATGAGAATAGAAAGATTTAAAAGGACATGTGGGGCAATTTCTTTTACACAGACAGTGGTTCATGTGTGGAATGAACTGCAGAGAAAGTTGTGGATGCAGTACAGTTACAATATTTAAAAGACATTTGGATGAATAGGAAAGGTTTAAGAGGGATATGGGCCATGCACAGGCAGGTGGGACTAGTTTAGTTTGGGAACGTAGTTGGCATGGACTGTTTGAACCAAAGAGTCTGTTTCCGTGCTGTATGACTCTATGACTAGTACTTGCAGGAAGTTAAAATAAGCATAGTAAAATATTTTAAAGTATAAATGCTTCTGTACACTAATAAATACCTTGAATTGTTTTAAAACAATTCTACGCAAGGAAGGTCATATCATCAACCAGCAGCTGTCAAGCAGACAGCAATAATATTTAATATGGGTCCAGATATTTTGTAAAGAAGCAAGACACCATCTACTGGCTGTTATCGACAACAGGTCTAAATGCATAGAACTGTATGGAAGTCACAACATAAAGGAACTAGTCAGTCAGCTCAATAACTGTGTGGAGGGGTTTGCCCTTCACAGAAATAAATAGACCCAATTACATTTAACCCATCGCATTCCCTGCATCTTCAAAGCCCTTTTCTTCATCCACCACCCTGAATTGGGAGATGAACTATTATATAGCAAGTATAAATTTATTTGCTTTGGAAAGATGAAGAGAAAAGCAGAATATTTAATGTAGCATGAGGCGAGCAAGCAGGTAGGAAGACAAATGGTTAGCTATTGAGAACAGCTTGGAATGTACAGGTAAGGGAGATTTCCGGCAATTTATATAGTGAGTTGGGTGAAATGGAATACTTTGAATAATTTTGCTCTACTTAACAAAAAGCAGGGTAATATTTCACTTAGAAGGGATTGACTTGATTCTTAACATTGTCTGGGCTGATGTATGAGGAGAGATTCAATACAATGGACCTGTTTTATCTGCAGCTTGGAAGAATTAGAAGCAATCTTATTCAAACATAAAACTCCTCCTGAGTTTAATAAGCTAGATGCAGTGAAACTGCTTGCACTAGCTGGAGAGTCTTGAACTCAGGGTCATAGTGTTGTGACCAATGAGGAGGATTGGGTCAGCTCCTCCTTTCTAACTCTGTCAGTTGGCTGCAACGAACATTTTTGGGGAGAAAGTGAGGACTGCAGATGCTGGAGATCAGAGCTGAAAATGTGTTGCTGGAAAAGCGCAGCAGGTCAGGCAGCATCCAGGGAACAGGAGAATCGACGTTTCGGGCATGAAGAAGGGCTTATGCCCGAAACGTCGATTCTCCTGTTCCCTAGATGCTGCCTGACCTGCTGCGCTTTTCCAGCAACACATTTTCAGCTGCAACGAACATTTCTAATATTTTTGCAATTAGCTATATATTATACTACATTCAAAGCGCAATTCATAATTTCAAAATTGAAGAAGGCAATTAAAGATTTACCTCGGAGAAACAAAGAGAAATTTTGTTGCTTACTAATACTAGAAAAATAATAAAATAGGGCATGAAGTCCACACACAAACAAAGGTATAAAGTTTAAAAAGCGGTGAGTGTCCAGGGTAAAAGAAAGATCAAAACTACGCTGTTTAAAAAGTCTTGAGCTCCTGAAAGTGTCCAGCATAACCTGAGACCATAGTTGTTCAACTTATGTCTTATATCCTTTGCAGTTGTGATGGCTGTAGATGTCATGGAATTCTCAGTGACTGGATTATTTGTTTGATTTGCTTTTCTCTCAGCGTTGCTCTCTGAGACAATAAGAGAAAATCAGGGGGAGAAAGAGCCTTCTAGCTCTGCTTTTACAAATCTGCCATTTTTTACTTTGCTCTACTCAAAAGCTATTGCATGAAACTTAGTTTATTTATGTATCGCCATGTCCAGCTTCAGTTTTTTCAAGCTGGATAACTTGCAGGTGACTCTCATCCCAAGACAGATAACTTTTTGAAAGGTGTAAATGAAGCTTGAGGCATGGATCTGAGGCAGGGTGAAATGTGAGGAGGATGTTAGGAGATTACAGGGTGACCTGGACAGGTTAGGTGAGTGGTCAGATGCATGGCAGATGCAGTTTAATGTGGAGAAATGTATGGTTAACCACTTTGGTGGCAAGAACAGGAAGGCAGATAACTACCGAAATGGAATCAATTTAGGTAAAGGGGCAGGACAAAGGGATCTGGGTGTTCTTGTACACCAGTCAATGAAGGTAAGCATGCAGGTACAGCAGGTAGTGAAGAAGGCTAATAGCATGCTGACCTTCATAACAAGAGGGATTAAGTATAGAAGCAAAGAGGTTCTTCTGCAGCTGTACAGGGCCCTGGTGAGACTGCACCTGGAGTACTGTGTGCAGTTCTGGTCTTCAAATTTGAGGAAAGACATTCTGGCTATATGAGGTCAATTCCTGGAATGGCAGGACTACCTTATGCTGAAAGACTGGAGCAACTGGGCTTGTAGGCCCAGTCTCTGGATTCATTTAAGAAAGAGTTGGATAGAGCTCTCAAGGATAGTGGAATCAAGGGTTATGGAGATAAGGCAGGAACAGGATACTGATTAAGGATGATCTGCCATGATCATATTGAATGGTGGTGCAGGTTCGAAGGGCAGAATGGCCTACTCCTGCACCTATTATCTATTGACTGGTTTCAGTCATTTTGATGACATTTTAAAGATGAGTTTACGAGATGGCTCAATCTATGATCAAGGTAATCACCTCAGTCATTTTAAGTCAACCTTTTTCTCTTCGATTCAAAACTATTTTAATCCATGAAAGGACCCAGGTATTAAAATCAAATTATGGAAGTTAAAATTTATAGTTCTTTTTGGCCAGTATCATTGCAGTAACCTCAGGAGAAAAGGATCAGCTGTATAAGACTGAGATGAGGAGAAATATCTTTGTGCAGAGATTGCTGAAATCCTCCAATGCAGAGAACACTCCAAACTTAGTTGTAAAGCTTATTCAAGACAAGATTGGTAAATCTTTGGGCACAAGAGGAATAATTGGATACAAGGACAGACAAGCAGGTGGAGCTGATGTAAAGGTTCAGCCATGATCTTACCGAATTACAGACTAACCTATGGGTTAGTCTGTAATTCGGTAAGATCATGGCTGAACCTATGGGTTAGTCTGACTCCAACTTCTTATGTTCTAATCCAATTTAATTTTGAATGTTGGCATAAATTGTGCTTCAACCACAAACCTTTAACTGAGGTGTAACTGACATAATTGAAGTATTTTAGATTCGGAATAGTCTTGACAAAGTCAATGTGGATGGGATGGTTCCGCCTGTAGGACAGTCCAGAACTAAGGAACATTGTTTTAAAATTAGAGGACACCCCTTCAAGACACAGATAACTTTTTCTCTCAGAGGTTAGTGTGACATTGGAACTCTCTGCCTTATAAGGCAGAGGTAGTGGGATCATGAAATATTTTTTAAGACAGTGTAGATACGTTCTTGCAGCATATGTGGAGAGAAAGCAGAGTTAACATTTTGGTTCAGTGACCCTTCTTCAGAACTTCGGCTGCCAGACCCGAGTCTTTGTAGCAATTTCTGTTTTTGTTTCTGATTACCACAATTCTTTGTTTTTATTTTGTAGATAAGTTCTTGTTAAGCAAAGGAGTCAAAGGTTACTGAGGTAGATAGAAATTTGGAATTTGAAACAGAAAAACAATAGCTATGATCTTATTGAAAGGAGAAGGTGGTTCTGGAGACTAAATGTGCCTATTTCATTTTAATCCTTCAAACAAATTCCACAGCCTCACAACTCCTTGTAAATATTATGTTCCTCTATCGTAAATATCGTATATCTGATCCTATCTCTGTTACCTCTTGTTTGTGAGCCTTCAACAACTGGGAAGTTTCGGTGTCATCTTTCGGAATTTTAAAAATCTTCTGTTATATCATCTCTGTTGTTCAAGATTTCACAATTGGGACCAACTCCATAGACTTTACAAACTGGCAGTGAGATAAAATGAGGCAATGCATCCCCATTTCTGACACATCGATTTTTGCTGCCAAGGGAAGGGTCAAGGAATGAATTTAAAAAGTCATAAACTCAACTCAGCAGGGCAATTTAAAATTAGTGCTAAGTTCAGACTTAGCTGGACTTTCATAGCTCTGAGGGTCTTAGTCTGAAGGGATGTGGTCACTCACTTACACAGCAGAAATAAACACTTGTGAAGATCTTTTCAGCGTCATCATCTGAAGTTTACTTTAAATCATCAGTGCTTTAAACAGGTGAACTATCAATTAAAATAAAAATAAACTCCTTCCAGTGAATGGTTTTTGAACAAAAGGTCATCTGTTTTATGTTAGAAGACAATAATTATACTTGCTTTTGCAGGTTCAATTGAGTCTTTGTTGACATTTCCCAAGGCACGTTAGTACAGCCGAGGTCACTGTAAATGCTCAGTTGAAATCTTGAAAAGTTATAAAAGTACTTATCTCTGTGGGCTTTGGGAGAAACAAAGTTTACAATTTGATTGGCAGTTTATGCTGGCTATCATATGGTTACTGAACAGCACTTTGTTTTTTTTTGGAACATTTGAACAACTAAGATCTTTGAAGGGATTTCATGAGTGAAATAAATGTCCATTTTCAGTTGTGTATGAGTGAGAGCTTTATTAGATTTTTAGAAATTTCCTTTCTTCCCAAGTGGATACTGGGTGAGTGACTCTTGAAATGACATGGTGGGGCATTAGTTGGCATGGGGCAGGCAACATGATGTGAGGGTATGGGCTGGCTGGGAGGCCTGAGTGGGTTTGGAGGCACATGGTAAGTGGATGGAAGGGGAGACGTAGTGAGGGTGAGGTCTAGAGAGCCTAACGGTTCCTGAAATAACTGAGGGTACATCCCAGAAAACTGAGATGCGCCTTCTAACCAGCTAACCCAACAACCCCACTCCATGCCTTGTGGCTGTCCAATAATATTGCCTGTGGTCACTGGGCCCAACTCTATCCCATTCCTGCCTCCCAGCAAGGAAAAATAAACATATCCAATCCTTTACTCGGAAGCAATCTGACAATTTGGGAAACTTCTTGATTTTAGCTCCTCCAATTTTGAAATCCCTATAAATTTTACCTTTGAAACTAGTCCTTGATGTATACATCATATAATTTAGAAAAGAAAGGAATTAGATGTCGCTGAAGCCTAAGAAATAGACATTTTATGATTTGGCTAGCTAGGATCCGAGTGTTTAGCAGATGCACATGGCTAAACTTGCTTGTACTAAATAAGGTGTATTTCGAGTTTCAGACCACCGAACAATTAACCACAACTTGAAGTGCTAAGGTGATGAGACAGGTCTTTCCCGTTATGCATTTTCAACCATAAAAGCATGATGTGCGAATAAAATTACGGTGTACAGGACGTAATAGCCACTTGCAAGCTTTGTAAATTATTTATATAAAAATATTGTTGAGTTTTGATCGCCAATCTGATAATTTGTCTATTTTGATAGATAAAATCAAATTCCAACATCACAGACTCACAGCAAACGTCTGCATTTCAGAAAATAAACAGGAACATAGACAACACAGATCATCTGCCCTTTATTTTAGGATGGAATTTCCCATTTAAGGAATGCAGGCAAATAAGTTTCTGTCATCATTTCCCCCTTGACGTGTGGCATATTTTCTTATTTAATTGTGCATTTCTCACATCATTATTTATGCAAATGAGATGTTGAGTGTGTTATTTGCTGTATTGTGTAGCCAGTGAGACAGAACTGCTTGCCTCTGCTGGGACCTTCAAGCTTCAGATGCTGCAAGCCAGGAATTGCCTCTTGCACTGGGACGTTCACCTCCAAACCTGGACCTGATGGAACTAAAGAAAAATCAGCTCATTCTCCACTTCCTGAAGAAAGATCGAGGCGTGGAGGACACGGTGATTCAGAGAGAATCATGCCTCTTCCTGCTGACCACAGAAAGCGGACATGCCACCAAACCCAGCCATGTTGGGCAGACAAAGTTAAACATGAAACAACACCAGGTTATAGTCCAATAGGTTTATTTGAAAGCACTAGCTTTCAGAGCGCTGCTCCTTCATCATGTAGTTGTGGAGTATAAGATTGTAAGACACAGAATTTATAGCAAAAGTTTACAGTGTGATGTATCTGAAACTGTATATTGAACAAGAAAGCTAGTGCTTCCAAATAAACCTATTGGACTATAACCTGGTGTTTGATGTTTAACTTTGTATACCCCAATCCAACACCAGCACCTCTAAATCATGTAAGTTAGGAGCATATCAGTATAACAGTTGATGGACAGCAGTGCAGAATGACTGTCAATGGCCTCCTGTGGTCCGCAATGGTAAATTATATCAACCTCTCTCTCTGCTACCTCATAATTACAGAGCTATCACCCACTTGGACTCCACTGCCTAAACATTTCACCAAGGCTGGAGAACTACAACCCTCAGCATCACATACATCACGTCCAATCAATGCCCACACTCAGCTCATCCCCAACAAAGATGAACCCTCCCTGTCCTCTGTGCTTCCAACTCACTAACTGAGAACACCCCCCCCCCCATCTCCTCTGCTCCTGCATCATTAACTGGTCTTCCACCATACTTAATCCCTTTCTTCGTTTTGCTGGGGGAAGAGGTGACCTAGAAGGGGGCCAAGAGAAGTGGGTGGGGTAGAAGGTAATGAACATCAAGTTCACTGATAGTGAACATGAAGATGGTGGAGCTGGCTAGGAATGACCAGGACTATATGCAATGGACAACCAAGCCAGTAAGCTCCATTGTGCTGTACCCCTCTCTCATTACCACCAATAGTAACTCACTCCTTTCTGGACAAGCTTTTATCCACCTTCACACTAATTCTCTAATGCTGGTCCTCGTGGCACCCTAGGAACCAAGATGAGGAAGAGGTTACGGCCTGAACCCACCCCTTAGAAACAGCTCCACCTTTCAGGAGGAAGCCTATTAACTCTCAGAGGATGCATCAGAAAGGGATTCACCTGCACTCTTCACCAGCACAAAGACTTTCACCGTGGTGCATTCTCTCTCTCGGTTAGACTTGGGGGCACAATCTAGTGAGCACTGACATACACCTGCAGCCTGGCGAATAGGAATCGCTCGGGGTCTCTGGCAGAGACTAGACACTTGCTCAGCTCGGGGTGGAAGAGGCACTTGATAGGCTGGAATGAAAGGTGGAGGAATGCTTCAATATTCTCTCTCCTGTAGTGGCTCACAAGTACCTGTCTGTCTTCATGGAAACGGCAATGACCACCATTGAAACACAGGCCCAGCAGAACGTCCAGTGCTTCCTGCTGACCATGTGCTCAGACCTGTTCTCTATCATTGTAACCAAAGGTGCTCATCATCAATGTGCAGTTGAGATAAACAAAAGGTGCCCCCTCCTCACACAGAGACAGGTGTGTGAGGCACTCACAGGGAGGTGCAGCAACACACAGGCTTCCCAGATACTTCTTCTCAGGACATGTCACAGGTGCCTTGCCTCTCTGTCCAAGTCATCTGAACTGACCAGGCCAAGCATAGAATGGTTGCCTCCAGACCAGCTGCAGGGATCAGACCTGCACCTTGGTGAAGTGGGAAGGACAGAAAAACCAAAACATCCCCAGGACACATTGGTGATGCATGTGCTGCATCACTGGAAATAATGTGTCACCTTTTAAATATATTTTCACTTACAGAACCATCGAGTCATATACCACAGAAAAAGACCCATTGGTCTAACCAGACCATGCTGAATATAATCCTGATATAAATTAGTCTCACCTGCCTGCTCCTGGCCCATATCCCACCAAACCTTTCCTATTCATGTACTCATCCATTTGATGAGTCTTTTAAACATTGTGTTTGTACCCGCATCCGCAACTTCCTCAGGAAGTTCATTCCACACAATTTTCCTATCATGTCTTTCCTAAATCTCTCTCCTCTTAAAAAACGTGCCGTCCAGACTTGAAAACCCCAATCCTAGAGAAAAGACAGCTACCATTAATTCTATTGATACCTCTCATTATTTTTCAAACTTCTATCAGGCTTTCTCTCAACCTTCTACTCTCCAGTGAAAAAAGTCCCAGCCTATCCAGGCTTTCTTTATAACTCAAACCTTCCATATCCGCCAACATCCTCATAAATCTCCCCTGAACCCTGTTTAGCTTCCTATAACTGGGTGACCAGAACTGGACACAATATTCCAGAAGAGGCCTCACCAGTGTCCTGTACAACCTCAACATGACTTCCCAACTTCTATACTTAAAGGACTGAGCAATAAACGCCTTTTTTAACCATCCTGTCTACGTGACACGAACTTCAAAGAATTATGTACTTACACCTCTAGTACCCTCTGTTCTACAACACTACCCAGGGCCCAACCATTAATTGTATAAGCTCAACCCTCGTTTGTTATATCAAAATGCAATACCTCGCATTTATCCTGATTGAACTCCATCTGCTATTTTTCACCCCATTGATCCATTTGTTCAAGATCCCTTTGTAATCTGAGAAAACCTTTTTCACTGTCCACGACACCACCAATTTTGGTATCATCTGTAAACTTACGAACCACGCCTTCTATATTCTTATCTAAATCATTTATGCAAACTAAAGAGGACCCAGAACTGATCCCTGTGGAACACTGCAGGTCACAGGCCTCCACTTTTGTTTTTTTTTAAGACACAAGGTGCACAAATCTTTATTCAGTTGACACCACCAGGAAGAACGGAAACACCCGAGTGGCCAGTGACAAGAAGTGCCCTTCACATCAAAGGGCAATGCTGTATGATCAAACAGTGAAGGGGAGGAGAGGGATTAAATCAAAATAGAGTTGGAGGGGGAAATAATGCACTCCACTCCCTGCAGCGCCCACTTCCCCCTGAACAACTCCAGGGTGTTGGTGGACCTGCGTGCTCCTTCTCCAGAGACACCCGGGCTCTAACGTAACCGCGGAAGAGGGGCAGGCCTCCACTTTTGTTATCTGTCTCCTGCCATCAATCTTTTTGGTAACTTCCTCAAAAAACTCAATCAAGAATGTGAGACATGATTTTCCTTGTACAAAACCATGCTGACTATCATAGAATCGCTAGAGTGTGGAAACAGGCCATTTGGCCCAACAAGTCCACAATGTTCCTCCAAAGAGTACCCCACCCAGACCCATTCCCCTATTACTCTACATATACCCCTGACTAATGTACCGAACCCACACATCCCTGAACACTATGGGCAAGTTAGCATGGTCAATTCACCTGACCTGCACATCTTTGGATTGTGGGAGGAAACCGAAACACCTGGAGGAAATCCACACAGACACAGGGAGAACGTTCAAACTCCACACAGACAGTCTCCTGAGGCTGGAATCGAGCCCGGGTCCCTGGTGCCATGGGGAAGCACAGCAAACCACTGAGTCACCATGTTGCCCCATGAACTATCCCTAATCAATTTCTGCCTCTCTAAATGTCTATAAATCCTATCTTTTATAATCACCTTCAACAATTTGCCCACAACCAAAGTCAGACTCACAGGTTTATAGGCTCCCGATTTCTCCTTACAATCTTTCTTAAACAAAGGTACAACATTAGCCACTCTCCAGACATCAGGTACCCAACCCGTAGTTATAGATGATGCAAATATTTCTACAAGGAGTCTCACAATTTCCTCCCTTCA
This sequence comes from Chiloscyllium plagiosum, assembly GCF_004010195.1. Classification (NCBI taxonomy): domain Eukaryota; kingdom Metazoa; phylum Chordata; class Chondrichthyes; order Orectolobiformes; family Hemiscylliidae; genus Chiloscyllium; species Chiloscyllium plagiosum. The sequence goes on from NC_057710.1 coordinate 72,349,862, forward strand.
GACAGTGTTCTGGGATTCATTAGATCAGGTTGCACTGTTAAAGGGTCTGCTGTAGTATTATTGCCAATGTATGACCTGGCTAAGTCACATTCTTGTAAGAGATGAAAAGCTTCTTCAAATGTCCCGAGGATATAAGGCGTTACAATTTCCAGTCATTCTCATCTCTCGCAAACAATCAATGCTTTCACTGCAGATAACCTCATATCTCAGGGATCCTTGACCCCTAACTTTGAGGATCCAAGGAAAGTCACTGGATGACACTGAGCTGAAGGGAACGTTCAGGGAATAATCCCAGCCTGGCCTGCCTATACCCTCAAGTTCAAATCAGTGATAATTCCACATAGTAAGAGCCTTTTAAAGGAGTGCAGTTATCATCACAGCCGGGAGGTGTACAATGCATAGTACACAATGTCCATTTTTCATCACAGGGCAGTGATCTGGAGAAAAAAAGCTGCACAAACACTTGTCTCTTACAGGTTCAATGATGTCAGAGAGAATGTTCGCGCAATCAGTGTAACTGATTCCATGAAAGCACATTATCTAAGTTGACATTTCATAGGAATACTTTATTTTAGATGAGATGTTAAACAAAGGTCCGTTTGTTTATTTGTGTGAATGTGAAAGATGTGATAGCTCACTTTCAGCAGACTCTAGGTACCCTGAAGCATTGAAAAGATACAGATGGAGGAAGAATCAAAAGAGATTTGATGGTGGCTCTGTCAAAGAAATGAGGAAATAACTGACTTATTGATCCTATTCTTACAGAACCGTTCAGAGCTAAATAATTTTAACACAATATGATGTAAGCCCACTGCTGCTTTGTAACTAACAGCGATGTAACTAACAGATCACACATAGCTAATTTAATGTTGCTACAACTGAAAATATCATTTGTACATGAAGGTGAATGAGGAAACATTTAACCTGTGAGAGAAAAAATGAAGATCAGCAAAGCAACAAGTTTGACATGTCCTTTATATTAGGAGAAAGTGAGGATTGCAGATGCTGGAGATCAAAGTCGAGAGTGTGGCGCTGGAAAAGCACAGCAGGTCAGGCAGCATCCGAGGAGCAGGAGAGTCGATGTTTCGGGCATAACCCTTCATCATTCCTGATTCTCCTGCTCCTCAGATGCTGCTTGACCTGCCATGCCCTTTACATTCAGCAGGGTGCTGTCTGACAGATGAGCAAACTAATTCTGTGTTCCAAGAACAGACACATTGGACATGAACTGTTAACTCTGTTGCTCCCACCACAGTTACTGCCAGACTTAATAGTTAAAAGAAAAAAAATCAGAATAGTGTAGCTCTTGAAAAATCATCTGAGTCATCAAACAGGAGAGTACTTGGAACATGAGGAAAGGCTGAGGCACTTGGGGCTGTTTTCATTGGAGAGAAGAAGGTTTAGGGGTTACTTGATAGAGGTGTACAAGATGATTAGGGGTTTAGATAGGTTTGACGCTGAGAACCCTTTTCCACGTATGGAGTCAGCTATTACGAGGGGGCATAGCTTTAAATTAAGGGGTGGTAGTTATTGGACAGATGTTAGGGGTAGATTCTTTACTCAGCGAGTCGTGAGTTCATGGAATGCCCTGCCAGTAGCAGTGGTGGACTCTCCCTCTTTATGGGCATTTAAACGGGCATTGGATAGGCATATGGAGGATAGTGGGCTAGTATAGGTTAGGTGGGCTTGGATCGGCGCAATATCGAGGGCCAAAGGGCCTGTACTGCGCTGTATTCTTCTATGTTCTATGTTCTATGAATTTAAACTTTGTAGAGACAGACATGGGCTACACATTAGGCCGTCTTCTTTTCTCAAGAGAGTACAGAACCTTTGAATCACAGAATCCCTACAGTGTGGAAACATGCCCTTCGGCCCAACAAGTCCACACTGACCCTCCGAACAGTCACCCACCCAGACCTATTATCCTAGATTTACCCCTGACTAAGCCCCTAACCTACGCATCCCTGAACACTATGGGCAATTTAGCATGGCCAATTCACCAAACTTGCACATCTTTGGATTGTGGGAGGAAACCAGTGCACCCGGATTAAGTCCACGCAGAAGGGGAGAACGTGCAAATTTCACGCAGACAGCCGCCTGAGGCGGGAATCAAACCCAGATTCCTGGCACTGTGAGGCAGCAGTGCTAACCAGTGAGCCACCATACAGCCCCAATGCATTGCCAGGTATCGTGGTGCTGGATGACTCCCGATTTGCCTTGGAGAGTGAATGGGGCTGGTTCGTGATGAAAGGACAGATGGGACCATCCAGAAACAAAGTTTGTAGTTAACACATGATCTGTGCAATCACACATCCAAGGAGGTTAGGGAGGAATTTTCCAGACTATTTATTTTCCCCCCGATTGGACCTTGAACTTTAATCTTACCCAGGATATAACCTGGCTGTGAGATGGATATGGTATGTGTCTGGTCAAATTAAACCACCAAGAATGAGCATGCGGTAGACTCGATGAAGCAATTGGTCTTTTCTCTGTCATTTCAATTTGAATGTTTCAGGTATACCTCCTGACTTTTTTTCAATGATTGAATTAAGTCCTACTTGCGGAGCGATTCAGAGAGCACCTCTGGGCCACCCGGACGAACCAACCCAACCACCCCGTTGACCTCTCCGCCTCCGTCCTACTCCGACCTATCACCCTCACCTTGACCTCTTTCCACCTATCACATTTCCAACGCCCCTCCTCCAAGTCCCTCCTCCCTACCTTTTATCTTCTCCTGCTGAACACTCTCTGCTCATTCCTGAAGAAGGGCCTGTGCCCGAAACGTCGAATCTCCTGTTCCCTGGATGCTGCCTGACCTGCTGTGCTGTTCCAGCAATAAAGTTTCAACTTTGATCTCCAGCATCTGCAGACCTCACTTTCTCCTGAATTAAGTTTAACAATTGCAAATTTTTAAGAATTTCTTCTGAATTTAGTAAATGTAGAAAAGCATTAATTAAAGCTTCACTAATTTTGTGCTCCATTTCATTAATTCTATGTTGATGGCAGTTACCTTCATTTTTGGGCACAATTCGCACCCTGAAAATATCATTGAAATTAGAGGCATGATGTTCCTTTTAGTTATGCCATTTAGTTGATATAAACTGTTGTGGTAATTTCCCTCATCCTGATGAGAGGACCTGGTTACCTCAGAGTACAATGAATTCTTGATCAGTTGGTCCAATGGGCTGAGGAGTGGCAGGTAGAGTTTAATTTAGATAAACGTGAGGAGCTGCATTTTGGAAAGGCAAATCAGTGCAGGACTTATGCACTTAATGGTAAGGTCCTAGGGAGTGTTGCTGAATTAAGAGATCTTGGTGCAGGTTCATAGTTCCTTGAAAATGGAGTTGCAGGTTGATAGGATAGTGAAGGTGGTGTTTGGTATACTTTCCTTTATTAGTCAGAGCATTGAGTATAGGGATTGGGAGATCATTTTGCAGCTGTAAAGGTTCGGCCACCTTTGTAATACTGTCTGCAATTCTGGTCTCCCCCCTATTGGAAGGATGCTGTGAAACGTGAAAGTGTTCAGAAAAGATTTACAAGGATGTTGCCAGGGTTGGAGGATTTGAGCTATCGGGAGAAGCTGAATAGGCTGGGGCTGTTTTTACGGGAGCATCGGAGACTGAGGGGTGACATTATAGAGGTTTATAAAATCATGAGGACCATGGATAGGGTAAATAGACAAAGTATTTTCCCTAGGGTGGAGGAATCCAGAACTAGAGGGTTTAGGGTGAGGGGGAAAAATTTAAAAAGGACCTAAGAGGCAGCTTTTTCACGCCAAGGGTGGTGCATGTATGAAATGAGCTGCGAAAGGAAGTGGAGAAGGCTGGTACAATTGCAACATTTAAAAGGCATCTGGATGGTATATGAGTAACAAGGGTTTACAGGGATGTGGGCCAAGTACTGACAAATGGAATTAAATTAGGTTAGGGTATCTGGTCAGCATGGGTGAGTTGGAGTAAAGGGTCTGTTTCTGTGCTGTACATCTCTATGACTATATGACCTCAGCAATTTTGCAAATGACCCCAGTGCTTGTCCTCAGCAGGGCATTGATTCTGGCCATGGGAAGTGGGTCAGAATCTGTGGAAGATTCACCTGATCAAAGAGATGATAAAGTAAATACTGGGCTCGAAGTATATGCAGAAAATGTTGGCAGAATCTGTAAACAGCAGATGTAGGTTATCACTTTATCTGTAAGAAGCTGACTCAGGAATCAGTGTCTGAGATTGAGGTTTTACTTCCTCCACTAACGTGGAAATCAGACAGCCTCTTCCGGTGAAGCGACACTTTAAAAAGTTACTTCATAGTTTAGATTTCATGGAAGATTTAAGTATTGAAGGATTGTGGAAAATGAATTTATTCTAGTTTGTGGAAATAGGAGTAAAAGGCATCTTCAACATTACATGGTTGATAAGAAGTATTTGTTTTGTTGCTGGGACTGCTTGCACATGATTCCCTTAGAAACTTTCATCTTTTACCTGGTCTTCATCTGTGGGACAAAAGGCCTAATCCATAATGGCTGCCCAGCAGATGTCCCTTATTTCTGAAATAAAACCCTGTTGTTGAGTTCAGGGTGAAACTGATTTACTCCTTTCAAAGCGTGATTAAAGAACTTCGCAATATTGTGCTTCCTGGGTAAACTGTATTTCCCAAGATTCCAGAGACAACCATATGTGATTAGTGACCTGACCACATGCGACATGACATCAGCATGACAGGCTTTAGAATATCTAATGCTTTACCCTTTTGACTTCAATAATAGCCCACTGGCCGGACTGTTTTCTTTTTCAGAAAGCCAATCTCTACACAGAAGTCTATTTTGTTTTCTTTATTCCTGAAGTGTATGTTTAGTTCTATCTGTGCTTTGGTGAAATGTAGCATCATGAATATTTCTACCTCTTCACCACTGACTGAACGTGAACTAATATTTAGAGTCATGAAGTCATAGGGATGTATAGCATGTAAACAGACCCTTTGGTCCATCTCATCCATGCCAACCAGATATCCTAAACTAATCTGGTCCCATCTGCCAGCACTTGGCCCATATCCCTCTAAATCCTTCCTGTTCATTTACCCATTCAGATGCCTTTGAAATGTTGTAATTGTACTAGACTCCACCATTCCAAAATGGCAGCTCATTCCATACACACACCACCCTCTGCATGAAAAGGTTGCCCCTCAGCTCCCTTTTATATCTTTCCCCTCACACCTAAAACCTATGCCCTCTAGTTTTGGATTTCCCTATCCTGGGGAAAAAACCTTGGCTGTCCACCCTATCCATGCCCTTCATGATTTTATAAACCTCTATAAGGTCATCCCTCCGATGTTCCAGGGAAATCAGCCCCAGCGTATTCAGCCTCTCCATATAGCTTAAACCCTCCAACCCTGGCAAAATCCTTGTAGATCTTTTCTGAACCATTTCAAGTTTCACAACATCATTCCTATAGTAGGGAGACCAGAATTGCATGCAGTATTCCAAAAGTGGCCTAGCCACAGCATAACCTCCCAACTCCTACACTTTATGCACTCACCAATAAAGGCAAGCATACCAAAAGTTTTCTTCAATGTAAAAACTGAAAGAACTGCTGTGAATCAGAAACAAAAATAGAAGTTGCTGGAAAAGCTCAACAGGTCTGGCAGCATCTGTGAAGAGAAATCAGTTAGTGTTTTGGGTCTGGCGACCCTTCTGAGGAATCAACATGTTAACTCTGATTTCTCTTCACACATTCTGCCAGACCTGCAATTTCTGTTTTAATGCCTTTTTAAAAACCCTATTGTTGAATAAGTTTTATTTTGATAAGAAACCAATAATTGTGTTTATTAAGAGACCTAGCTCAGAGATCCTGTTATTTAAGGCATGATATAGTTGAGGCATTTTAGTCAGGTATTTTGAGCAACTGAAAAAAAAATTAACATTTTACAGTGTGACACATGGAGTAGTGGAGTTTTAATGACAGTGTAGCCCTCCAACTGGGTAGTAACAACAATTAAACAAGACACTGCTGTTTGAAATTCACATCCACTAGACAATGTGAAGGGCAGGTCGTGCCTCACAAACCTTATTGAATTCTTTGAAAAGGTGACTAAGGAGGTGGACGAGGGGAAAGCAGTAGATGTGGTGTATATGGATTTTAGTAAGGCGTTTGATAAGGTTCCCCATGGTAGACTACTGCAAAAAATACGGAGGTATGGCATGGAGGGTGAGTTGGAGGTTTGGATTAGGAATTGGCTGGATGGAAGAAGACAGAGGGTAGTAGTTGATGACAAAGGTTCATCTTGGAGTGCCGTCACCAGCGGTGTTCCGCAAGGATCTGTTTTGGGACCATTGCTGTTTGTCATTTTTATAAATGACCTAGAGGAGGGG
>NC_057710.1:72356587-72397755 GCF_004010195.1 Chiloscyllium plagiosum
CATGAGAACCTTTTTCCACATATGGAGTCAGCTATTATGAGTGGGCATAGCTTTAAATTAAGGGGTGGTAGGTAAAGGGCAGATGTTAGGGGTAGGTTCTTTACTCAGTGAGTCGTGAGTTCATGGAATGCCCTGCAGTAGCAGTGGTGGACTCTCCCTCTTTATGGGCATTTAAGCGGGCATTGGATAGGCATATGGAGGATAGTGGGCTAGTGTAGGTTAGGTGGGCTTGGATCGGCGCAACATCGAGGGCCGAAGGGCCTGTACTGCGCTGTATTCTTCTAGAAAAAAAATGGTACCTTACTGAGAAGCTCACTGTGGCACACCTGAGTTGCTGCTTTAATATCACAGAGTTAGCAGAAAAAAAGGTTGAATCTATTCCAGTGTTGGTGCCTTTTAACAGCATGCTACTTCTTAGATACTGCTAAACAAAATCTCTTGTACTGAAAATTAAGCAGTGTGAACTAGCTGGGTGTGAATTATTTTTCAAGATTTTAAGAGTTAAAATCTTAAAGAGGTATTTTTAAAAATGTCTTTGTATTTCATTGCTTTCCCTTCTCATCTTTCCTTTCAACTTTGTCCCTGAATCGAGATTGAATTAAATGTTCTCAGTAACATTTGCTGATTTAGTTTCTGCACTGCTCACTAACATTGCTTCAAATTGATTCTTAATGAGAATCCTGTCAGGGTGCTGTGCATTTTGATTATTGATATACCTGTGCAAAGCCTAATGGAAAGCATATGGGAAAATACAGCTGTAATAAATGATAATGGTCACAAAATCTAGTACAATATTGCTTTATGTGACTGAGTATCAAAAATTATCTGATCATTGCTCCTGCTCAATACCTTAGGACATTTTTACAGTGTTAAAGGTGTTATGTCAATTAATTTTCTTTAGACACTGAAATGACCAAGATTGGAGGGACACAGTGCTTCTTTTTCTAGTCCACTCTTCCACTGGTCACGAGAAATTTTAAATTTAACTGGGTTGCTGATATTGCTAACTCTACAGACCCTGGAAAGTGTCAGCTTCGGTATTAATAACAAGCCTGCCAGGTTCATTTCAACAGAAAGGAATTGCTGGGTTATAATCAAATTGAACTTAAACAAAAATGATTGACACACAGTTTGGACTATCCCTTTAAATTAATTTGCCCACTTGTTACACAAACACACTCAAACAAAAACCTGAGGAGAAATGAAGGTAATGAAAACTCCGCAAAGTGCTAACCTTATAGCATTTGGTCAAGTAATGATTAAAATCATAAGAAAAAAATAAGTCATGAATTGTCACAGAAGTTGTTCTGCGTCCAAAGTTATTCTCCACACACAAGATACTGACACTGAGGTATGACTGGGTTTGAGAATGTATGGCTGACTGAATTCGTTTTTCTGAATATGATGGTGTTGATTCCAAGAAGGCTCTTCAGGAACCCTCCACGAATGGAAAAGATAATTTCTGGTGGATTTTCAGCTCTCACACTTCGCGGAGAGGTCTTGCAAAGAAAACAAAAAGGAGCAGGTCCGAAATTCTCTCTGATTCTTTTCAAAAATGCAGTAGGCAGATTCCACCCACAATCTGGACCATATGATCGCTCTCTGAAAGTCCTACAGACTGTATGACTCCATCTGAGCTACTTTCTTCTTGTAGGTATAACATTATCACTGTTGTACCAAGTGCCTTTTCCTTAGCAAAGCGTCTTTTGTTTCAATTTCATAGCTATAAGTCCACACAGTCTTGAAAAAATAATATTTGGATCATATTTGATCATACTAATTTGCCTCAGCTTGCGAGGAGAGATGGCTTATTTAGGCTGCTGGAGAAAACTGGCTGTCTTCCAAAGCTGTTCAACAGGATTTCTTTCCATGACAAGCGATGATGAGGTCAGCCACGAGGGGCAACGTCAAAACTCTGAGATTTGCAATAGGGTCAAAAAGAATTCTGTTCAGCACAAACATTCTTCAGCATATTTATCTCTTTGCTGCTGTATTCAGCCTCTGGGCAATCTGCAGAACTGTTAAATACCAGAACTGTTAGAAAACTATTCAACCTTGCTCACATGACAGCAGGGACAAAGATCAGCTGAGTCCTCAGAATTGCAGTACATTGACAAGAATGGACTAGCATTTGCTCCTGAAGAACAAAAGCAAATGTACTGATTCTCTCACACATTTAAAAAGAGTTGAGTTTGACAATGTGCACCAGGAAGATGAATGTCACAGTCCAGGATGTCCATCCAGCACTGGCAATACAACTGATGCTGTATGATGTTAATAGTTCTACTTATCTAGGCTACACAATCACCAGCACTGTCACTTGATGCTGAAATGAACACATCCACAGCTGTAATGTTCAAGCTGCACAAGAGTGTGCTAACAGCAACTTGACTGAGAATATCAAACTGCAAGTTTACCAAGCCTGCCTTCCTATGTGATTTGTATGATTCAGACACTCACATTATAAATTTGTAGCAAGGTTTAATCATTTTGATTTAGTTATTAAATTAGCTTATAGCTTAATAATGGAGTTATAGAGGTTGAGATTACTCCCCACTCCTCCGAGCATGATCTGTCCAAGATTATCTGTCCAAGGCAGTGATTAAAACATAAGCCTGAAACAGACTGTCCCCAAGAGGCCCTCTGCTTTGATGGAAGGAATGGAAGTCAGCCTCCAGTGGTGGTAACAGACAGAAACTTCTGATTGCTAAAACCCACTACCAGGCCAATCTTCTTGATGCAACAACAGAAAAAGATGTATACAGTTTACACAGCAGTCAACATAGCTCCAACAGGTGGCATCCAGACTTCATTCAGATTTATGATTTAAGTGAGAATTTTCAGCACTTTGACTGCACAAAAAGAATGGAGAGCTAGTTCCATTCTCCGGACCTTATTTCAATAGGCAGGTCTCGTTGCACAAAGTATGGCTGCTATCTATCCTTCCTAACCAAGCCTTTACCGATCTCCAGGGAATTATATCCATCGAAAAAAGAACTGAGACCAGGTATAAACGGCTTTCTTTTGCATCTGTTCATTTTTCACTGGGACTCAACAAAAAACACGAGTCCTCGATCTCTTATTCTGTCGATGGCAAGATGTCAATTTAATTCAGGAGACTGACCAGATGTACAAAATTAACTGTTTTGTTGGAGGAAAGAATTATACGATTAATTCAGCAATATCACACTAAGACGATACCCAGAGAATCAGGAGGAGCACAATTGTAAAAGTTATGCTGTTCTTAAACAAAATGGAAGAGAAGCTGCAGATGCTGGAGATCAGAGTCAAAAAGTATGGCGCTGGAAAAGTACAGCAGGTCAGGCAACATCCGAGAAGCAGGAGAGTCGACATTTTGGGCATCAGGAATGTTCTGATGAAGGGACATGTCTTGTTTCAGGACATGGGCTTAAATCCCAAAACAGCAGCTAGTGAAACTTGCTTTCAATTAATCAATGTGGAATTAAAGTTGCTCAGAGTTGACCATGAAGCCATTGTAGATTACAACAAAAACCTATTAAATCCTGATGAGACTTAAGGAAGTCTACCACCCTCACCTGTCCAGCCTCCATGCAATTCCTGACACAGAACAAGGTGATTGACTAACCACTGCAAACTCGAAGAATAAAGGAATGAAACTGGTCATTCTAGCATTGACTTAGGCAGGAGAAATGACAATAGCAAACCCAGAGCTGTTGCCTGTGCAACTTCCTCCTTCCTAACCATCTGGGGACTCATGTCAAATTTGGGAGAGCTGGCTCACAGATTAATTATGCAACAGCCTGGCATGATAGTACTCATGGAATCATACCTCACGCATAAAATCCCAGAATTATAGAAACATAAGTGTAAATTAAACTAAAGACATAAAAGAGCTTATGACAGGTATCAAGTAGAAAATAAAACCAAAATCAAGTGCCCATCGCCCATAAGTCCATAAGATTAAGCAGTAGAATTAGACTTTCTGGACCATCGAGTCTGCTCCTTTGTTCGGTCATGGCTGATATGTTTCTTAACCCCATTCTCCTGCCTTCTCCTTGTAAACTTTGATCCCTTATCAATCAAGAACCTAATCTATCTCTGTCTTAAGTACACTCAACAACCCGGCTTCCACAACGTTCTGTTCCAATGAGTTCCACAGATTCACCGCCCTCTGGCTGAAGAAATTTCTCCTCATCTCAGTTGTGAAGGCTTGGCCAAAAAACTCTGGTCAACTCTTCTTTTATGTCTTTGTAGATACTTTTATTCAATTGTAATATTGTTACATCTGGTTCCACTTTCTCCCTTTCAAACTGCAGGGTGAAGTCGATCATATTATGATTCGGAGTGGTCACTGCCTTCAGGCATTCCAACACCTTAAGCTCCCTAATCAAGTCTGCCTCATTACATGCCACCAAATGTAGTGGCTAATGCCATTTAGGGTGGCATGGTGGCTCAGTGGTTAGCACTGCTGCCTCACAGCGCTGGGTTTGACTCCAGACTGTGGCAACTGTCTGTGTGAAGTTTACACATTCCCCTTGTGGGTTTCCTCTGAGTGCTCTGGTTTCCTCCCACAGTCCAAAGATGTGCAGATTAGGGTGAATTGGCCATGCTAAATTAGCCATTGTGTTCAGGGATAAGTATGTTTGATGCATTAGTCAGGGGAAATGTAGAGTAATAGGGTAGGGGAATGGGTCTGGGTGGGATACTGTTTGGAAGGTTGTTGTTGGCTTGTTGGGCCAAAATGGCCTGTTTCCACACTGTAGGGATTCTATGAAACAAATCCAGAATTGCCTGTTCTTTTGTGGGCTCCACCACAAGTTGCTCCAAAAGAAATCTCTGAGGTATTTCACAAATTCCTTTTTGGGAGATCTGTGACCAACCTGATTTTCTCAGTCCACCTGCCTATTGAAGTCTTCCATGATTATTTTAATAGTTCCTTTCTTACATTTCTTTTCTATCTCCCCATTTGTTTTTCCCCCACATCCCAACCATTGCTAGGAGACCTATGGACAACTCTCATCATGGTCTTTTTTTCCTTTGTGGGTCCTCAACTTCACCCCCACAGATTCTATGCCTTGCGACTCTATAACTTTATTTCTTACTAACAAGGCAGCCCTGCCTTCCCTGTCCATCTCCCTGTCCTTGTGATAGATTGTGTATCCTTAGAGATTTAAGTTCCAGCCCTGATTCTCTTGATGCCACCTTTGTGATGCCCACAACATTGTGTCCGCCAAATTCAGTCTGTGCTACAAAGTCATTTGCCTTGTTGTGTATATGGCATACATTTACAGAAGGGGTGTTTGCCCACCTTAACTCTCAGCATCCCGATGGCTGTCTCTGACCTTTCTCCTGGGTTTCTTAACCCAAATGGCAGCCTGCAGTGCCATCCTCTCTATCCTTTCTATAGTGAAAATCTCATCATTATTGGTCCTGTCTTCCAAAGTGTATGTCCAAAGCCAGGTACTTTACTGACTCCTGTTTATCCACCTCACTGAATGTACTGCCAGAGGGCCCTAAAATCCAGCCTTTGGATATGGAGATTAAAATAGATGCTCTTGCCATTACAGTTGTGAACATTATGCACCTCTTTAACCTATAACAACTAGGTCACCCAAGATTATTCCGAGCCAGAATTCACAGTAAGTCAGACAATCTCGTCATTCTTCCATTTTATCCTAAGTTAAAAAAGCAGCCCCAAAGCAGAACAATCTTATAAATTTTGCATTTCTAACAATCATTTAAAATGTTGATCAAAGTACTGTTTATCGGATTTTCCTGTCAGTATGACAATGTAGAATGATTGCAGTTGCTTGGTAGGTACTTTGTTTTCATTTATTCAACTACTTATACAACCTCAATTGCCAGTTATCTTTCTCAACCATTTCAGAAGTTTTGACTGAATGTTTTGGTTGACAAATTGCAATCTTTCACTTTCAAATGGTGCCTTTTAACAGTTTAGAAAAGGGCAACTGTAATGATGCAGAAACAGCTCTGCACCCTTTAAAAATACTTCACATAAAGTCGAAACAGTATTTTCTCAAGTTAACCAGCAGAATAAATGCACAATGGCACAGCTGTGATCGAGGATTGCTCCATGCATTACTTTTATATCATGGACCAATTATAGATTGAATCATTGAACTCGTAACAATGAAACAATGGAAATATTTTTGAAGATGATTATGGTTATGAAGGTCAGTTGTCCTAGCTACTGGATGTCTGTTCAGCAGTATCTCAGCAGTCCTTGGCCCAACCAACTTCAACTTCATCCAGTGAACTTCTGTCCATTGTAAAGTCAAAAGTGTAGACATTCACTGATGATTGCACAATGTGCAGAATCATTCATCAGCTCCTCAGATACTGAAGCAGTCGTGTCCAAACACAGCAAGACCTGGAAACCATTCATGCACTGTGGTAAGATTAGTGCTGCACATGTGCCAGGTAAGGGCCATCTAACCATCAGCCTTGATACTCAATGCATTACCATCACTGAATCTGCTACTATCAATATCCTGAAGGATCCCATAGACCAAAAAGTGGATGGAACAGGCATATAAATACTTGGTCTACAAGAGCAAGTCAGAGGTTGAAAATTCTGCATCAGGTAACTCACCTCCTGACTCCTCAACGTATATCTGCAATCCACAAGTTAAGCATTTGATGGAATACTGTGCACTTTCTTGGAGGAATGCAGCTCTATCAACACTCAAGAAACTTGTCATCATCCAGGAAAAATCAGCTGACTTGATTGTCACCCCAAATGACACCTTCTGCATTCATTTCTTCAGCTGTTGATATACAGCGTCCGGAGTATGCACCATCTACAAGATGCACTGTAACTACTCAGCCAGGCTCCTTAAACAGCATCTACAGGTGGGAGCATCACCACCTGCCAGTTCCCCTCCATGTGACGCACCAATCTGACATGGATCTTTATCACCATCCTTCATAGCTCTGGCGTCAAAACTCTGAAACTCTGTACCTAACAACATTGTGGGTGCATCCACACCACAAGGAGTACTGCAGTTCGAGAAGGCAGCTCACCAATGCCTTCTCAAGGGCAGTTAAGAAAACGACTGAATGCTGGCCCAACCAGTGCTGCCATATCCCATAAGTGAATTAAACATAGTATGGTGTGTGAACTTACCATTGGTGAAGTTGCCATGAGTTTGCTACTGTTTATTTGATTCAGTGGTGGGAATGCTATTGAATTATAAGGGAGTATTGTTAAGACTATGATTGAAAATTTTGTCATCACAGACATTTTGCGCTGTGAATATTATTTGCCACTTATCAGCATAGGTTTGAGTATTGTTCAGGCTTTGCTGTATATGGGCAGGGACTGCTTCATAATCTGAGGAGTTAAGAATGGAGCTGAACACTAAGTAATCATCAATGAAAACCCCCATATCTGACATGCTGTTGGAGGGAAGTTCATTGACACAGCAGCAGAAAATGGTTTATCCGAGAACATTGAAAATTTTCTGCAATAAGGCCCTTGAGCTGAGATGATTGAACTTTAACAACTATAATTTTCGTCTTTCGTACTAGGCGAGACTCGAGCCAGTTGAGTGTTTCCTCCCCATTTCAATCATCTTCAAATTTGTGAAAGCTCCTTGATGGTGCACACACTTACTTAATATCAGGGATAGTCACTTTCACCTCTGCAAATTCAGATCATTGGTCCAAGTGGGCCAAGGTGGTAAAGGAGGTCTGACACCAATTGGTCCTGGCAGAACCCATCATGCGTACTAATGGGCAATTTATTGGCAAGAAAATGGCTGTTCTTAACAGTGTTGATGACATCTTCTGTACTGTTGGTGATGAGTGAAAATCAGATTGGTTACATTATCTTGCTTTGTGTGGACAAAAGAAACACTGAAGCTATTTGCCACTTTATTGGGTGAGTTCCAGAGTTATAATGGGGACAATTTGACCACATGCACTACCAGTTCTGAAGGACAAATCGTGAGTACTACACACTAAATGTTGTTCAACTCAATTGTCTTCCTGTATCCAATGCACTCAGCTGTTCCTTGCCACCAATTGGAGGAAATTGAATCAGCTGAAGACTTCTAGTATTAAAAAAGGCTTGACTTATTTGCAGATGTGAAACTTCAGTTCTTCAGTGCCAGCAAGATTAACTGCGGTTACATAGGAACATTGGAGCAGGTGTAGGCCATTCAGCCCATCAAGCCTTATCTGTGACCCAGATTCTGTATAATCATTAAACTACCGATACAATATGCTCTTGAGCATGATTTCTAATACTGTGTTTGACTGTATGGTGTATAACACCGACTGTATTAACTGCTTTGAGAATCAGAAAAACTTTGCTGTAGTCCAGTCCTCATGTTTGATTTGTAAAAATGTTGACCACATTTTCAGTGAAATTATCATTCGTTTTGTTTGAGGATTATTGACATGCAATGTCATCACTGTTTCTCACACCAAGAATGCTGTCAGTCCTGCTGTTTTCTCGTGACTTTCTGTTTTTATTTCAAACTTCCAACATCATTGTGTCCTGTTTTCAGTTATTTTCCAAACAATATCTGTTTTGTTGTAGGTTGGTTCATTTAGAAGCTTGAGATAGACAATTCCATCAACGTCTTGTAAATTGAAAATGATCAATTGACAGATGCTAGGATGAAAACGGCACCACACTCCAGTAGTGGATACAGGTCAGGACGGTCAGTGCCTCTCAGTGAGAAGCCCCTTCTATGAACACAAAACCTGACCTTACCTATTCCACAAAATCAACAGAATAATAGTCTCTTTATTTATGATCATTTTCAGTAACTGGTAATGAAACATTCACTTCCAAAATTATATCATGATCTAAATGCAAAACATGTCTGTATTGATAACAACGCTCCAACTGAAACCACAGCTCTATTCAACACGTTATAAAAGATGACCTAATCAAAAAGTATTTTATTAACTGAAGATTAACTGATCAACAAGGCCAACACTAATACAAATATCACAATTGTACCTTGGTATAATTCATGTCGCTGAAGTTCATGTCAAATAGATAAGAACTTGCTTGTACTTACCTAAAGAAAAAAAGAAAAGCACTATTAAAATTGTTGCTCTATTAAATACTTCATCAGCTGCAAAAAGAACATCACAGAAAACAGGAGGAGACATTTTAAAATACTTCTTGCATGCAATACACTGGGTGTAATCTTCCCATTTTCAGTTGAAGTGAGTGAGATTCATGGTGCTGAAGTGACTTTTCTTCCTCAATATTCCACTGCTCACCTCAGGAATTGTACATCCGGCCTGTGGAGTATCTTTCTTGGGGAATTACAAGGAGGGTTGAGGTGGGAGTGCTCACCATTGCCAAGACCGCCATCAATTCTCTGGTGCCACAGTGAAAGCCCAGGGGCGTACTTCACACTGTGGTGTTTGAAAATTACCAAACAGGATGTTTTCTTTTATTTGTTTGTGGGATGTGGTGGTGGATGCAGACTCATTAGGGACATTTAAGCGACTGCTGGACATGCACATGGATAGCAGAGAGTTGAGGGGTGCGTAGGTTAAGTTATTATATTTAACATTAGGATTAAATGTCAGCACAACATCATGGGCCAAAGGGCCTGTTCTGTGCTGTACTTTTCTATGTTCCATGTGGATGTCGCTGGCCAGGCCAGCATTTATTGTCCATCCCCTCGGGGGGGGGGGGTAGGGATCAACCACAATTGTCCTGGGTCTGGAGTCATGTGTAGGCCAAACCAGGTCAGGACAACAGATTCAAAAAATGAAATTGCTGGAAAAGCTCAGCAGGTCTGGCAGCATCTGTGTAGAGAAATCAGAGTTAATGTTTCAGGTTCGGTGACCCTTCCTCAAAATGAGGAGTTCTGAGGAAGGGTCACTGGACCCGAGGCAATAACTCTGATTTCTCTTCACAGATGCTGCCAGTCCTGCTGAGCTTTTCCAGCAATTTCTGTTTTTGTTTCTGATTTATACAGCATCCACGGGTCTTTCAGCTTTTAAGGCCAACAGATTTCCTCCTTAAAAGATGTTAGTAAACCAGAAAATTGACAGAGGTCACTATTAGATTAACTTTTTAATTCCAGGTTTTTCCTTTGAATAGAATTCAAATTTGACCATATGCTATGGTGGAATTCGAACCCAAGAACCTTAGACCATGAGCTTGGGTTACTGGTCCAGAGGCATTACCATTGTACCACCACCTCCCACAGCTTAGAAGAAAGGAGTAATGACTTGTCAACACACAAAGAGACACCTGGAGATCTTGGTGAAAAGGATGATGGAGAGATCCTTTCTCCTGTGGATGGTCACAGTGTCAGACCAAGACAACCAGGCTCAAATTACAGCCCAGTCTGTGTTGTGTCCCAGATTAAGCCAGATTCTCAGCAGCACAGGAGGAATGGCAATTAACTTCCACATGCAAGGCTACCTGGCAGGAGCACGCAAGTCATAGGTGTCCCTAAAATCCAAAGTGAAGTGTTGAAGAATTTGATTAATGTCCAAGAGTAAGCATGAGAATTTGATGAGAATGGTGGCTCGTGTGCCTGAGGAGTTGAGGAGGATGGTGGCCATGAACATGCAGGGACATTATTGTGAAGAAGCAGTTGTATGATGGCTGAGATGAGCATTCAGCAAGCTGCAGTACCCACTTTGATTTACATTTCCACGTAAAATGGCTATGCAATTTCCTGGACAGGAAAGTACACCTTATAGTTTCTTGGTCAATGAGAGAAGAATTGGAAGAGGTGTATCAATAAGCTTTGCTTCAATGACATTCAAACATACAAATTAAGATGTTGCCATTTAATGTTGAGATTCTGAAGTTGCCACTTTAGGCTCACGAGCAATTTTTAGTGTCTGGCTCATACTGTTTGATTACAGCTTCACACATCCCTGCCATAGTCAGAGTTTAATTGTCAAAGTGATTACAGCCTGACTGAGTTTATTGACGAAGTGACAAAGATGATTGATGAGGGTAAGGCAGTGGATGTTGTTTTTTTTTAGATTAGATTACAGTGTGGAAACAGGCCCTTCGGCCCAACAAGTCCACACCGCCCCGCCGAAGCGAAACCCACCCATACCCCTACATTTACCCCTTACCTAACACTACGGGCAATTTAGCATGGCCAATTCACCTGACCCTGCACATCTTTGGATGGTGGGAGGAAACCGGAGCACCCGGAGGAAACCCACGCAGACACGGGGAGAACGTGCAAACTCCACACAGTCAGTCGCCTGAGGCGGAATTGAACCCAGGTCTCTGGCGCTGTGAGGCAGCAGTGCTAACCACTGTGCCACCGTGCCGCCCTACATAGACTTTATTAAAACATTTGACAAGGATCTCATAGAAGGCTGGTCCAGATGATTAAGTCACTTGGCATCCATGATGAATTGGATATAAAATTGGCTTGGCCATAAAAGGCAGAGGGTACAGGTGGAGGAGTGTTTTTATGACTGGAGATGTGTGACCAAAGGTGTTCTGCAATGATCAGTGCTGAGACCTCTGCTCTTTGTAATATATATATTTAAGTGACTTGGATGAAAATGTTGGTGGTCAGATTAGTAAGTTTGCAAATGACATCAAAATCTATGGCACAGTACACAGTGAAGAACATTTTCTAAGATTAAAAAAAGTCTTGATCAAATGATTCAATGGGCTGAAAAACAGAAGATGGAGTTCAACCTAGATAATGATAATATTGCATTTTGGAACAATAAACAATGGAAGGGCTTGTATAATTAATGGAAGGGCCTTGGGTTGTGTTGTAGAACCGAGGGATCAAGGGGTACAGGTACATAATTATTTAAAGTTTGCATCACATATAGACAGGGTGTTTAAAAAGGTGTTTGGTACGCTTGCTTTCATTACTCAGTCCTTTGGGTATAGGAATTGGGAGGTCATGTTGAGATTGTACAGGACATTTGTGAGGCCTCTTCTGGCATACTGTGTCCAGTTCTGGTTTCTCAGTTTATAGGAAGGATATCATCATCATCTGGAGAGGGTTCTGAAGAGATTTACCGGGATGTTGCTGGGTATGGAAGGTTTGAGTTATAAAGAAAGGCTGGATAGGCTAGGACTATTTTCACTAGAGTGTAGGAGGTTGGGAGGTGACCTAATAAAAGTTTATAAAATAAAAAGAGGTGGAGGTAGAGTTGATAGTAGTTGTCTTTTCCCTAAGAAGGGGAATTTCAAGACGAGAGGGCACATTTTTAAGCTGGGAGGAGAGAGATTTTAGAAAGACATGAGGCAAATTTTTTAAACAGAGGGTGGTTTGTGTGTGAAACGAACTTCTTGAGGAAGTAGTGGATGCGGACACAATTACGTTTGATAGACATTTGGATGGATACATGAATAGGAAAGATTTGGAGGGATATGGGCCAGGAGCAGGCAAATGGGACTAGTTTAGTTTGGGATTATGTTCGGTATGGATTAGTTGAACTGAAGGGTCTGTTTCCGTGCTATATGACAATAACATGAAAGTTGTGGGAGTTAGAGTTATGGGATTGTGAGGAAGGTTATTCAAAATTACAGCAGGATAGAACTCAGTTGGAAATTTGGGCAGAGAAATGGCAGATGGGGTTTGATCTGGAC
This sequence comes from Chiloscyllium plagiosum, assembly GCF_004010195.1. NCBI lineage: Eukaryota > Metazoa > Chordata > Chondrichthyes > Orectolobiformes > Hemiscylliidae > Chiloscyllium > Chiloscyllium plagiosum. The sequence goes on from NC_057710.1 coordinate 72,369,159, forward strand.
AAATGTGAGCTGATGCATTTAGATAGGTAAAATGCAAGAGGAAAGTATATAGTAAACGGCAGGATCCTTAGGATCATAGATGTACAGAGGGACCTTGGGGTGGAAGAGCATAGTTCCCTGAAAGTCGAAACATTAGGGGTTAAGGTGGCAAAGAATGTGTGTGATATTCTTGCCTTCATCAGTCAGGGCATTGAGTATAAAAGTTAACAAGTCATGGTTAAACTGTATAAGACTGGTCAGGCCACATTTGGAGGATTGTGCACAGCTCTGGTCACCATACTATAGGATGAAATGTGGAGGATTTGGAGATGGTGCAGAAGAGATTTACCCCGATGTTGCCTGGATTGGAGTGTATTTGCTATAAGGCGAGGCTGGACAACCTTGGATTGTTTTCACGACAGCATCGGAGGCTGAAGGGCGACCTGATAGAAGTATATAAAATTCAGAGATGCAAGGATAGGGTGGATAGTCAAAGTCTCATTTCCAGGATGGAAACATCAATTACTAGGGGACATAGGGTTAAGGTGAGAAGAGGAAAGTTCAAAGGAGATATGCAATGCAAGTGTTTTACACATGAGGTGCCTGGAATTTGTGGCAGGTAAGGTGGTGGAAGCAGGTGTATTGAAACAGACACATGAACAGGCAGCGAATAGAGGGATATGGACAATGTGCAGGCAGATTGGATTAATTTAAAATAGTATCATGGTCGACACAGACGTAAAGGGTTGAAGGGCCTGTTCCTGTGCTGCACTGTTCTATATTCTATGTTCTATCTAATGTTTTGTCTCTACTCAGACATATAACTGGATATCTGCTGTGATGCTTCACAAATGGGATAGGAGATGGTTTCCATTCATAATCCTTTAAAACAATTGATCCTGCTGATGTTTTGTCGTTGTATGGATTCAAATTAATGGTCTTGGAATACAGGAGGATTAGGGATATAGACATGTAGCTTTTTTGAATGTAATTTAAAGTCACTGGACTGTGGATAAAATCTTTCTCGAAATTCATGGTAAATTCATAAAGTAATGTTTCATAAAACATGGTTTCACAACCGTATAAAGCAGAATAAAACTCAGTTCCTCATATTGTTCTTGCTTCTTTATGCCACATTATATTCCAAATGAAAAGATGCTGAAATCAGTCTGCACACACTGATAATCCTTAGGCACTATAATTTTTTTTTAGATTAGATCACTTACAGTGTGGAAACAGGCCCTTCGGCCCAACAAGTCCACACCGACCCGCCGAAGTGCAACCCACCCAGACCCACTCCCCTACATTTACCCCTTCACCTAACACTATGGGCAATTTAGCATGGCCAATCCACCTAACCTGCACATTTTTGGATTGTGGGAGGAAACCGGAGCACCCGGAGGAAACCCATGCAGACAGGGGGAGAATGTGCAAACTCCACACAGAGAGTCGCCTGAGGCGGGAACTGAATCCGGGTCTCTGGTGCTGTAAGGCAGCAGTGCTAATCACTGTGCCAACGTGCCGCCCACCACTGCTTGTAACCAACTGCCTGAGATTAGATTAGGAATACTCATTGAGTCATACAGATGTACAGCACAAAACAACCATTCAGTCTAACTCATCCATATCGACTAGATATCCCAACCTAATCTAGTCCCCACCTGGTGGAACCTGGCCCAATTCCCTCCAAACCCTTCCTATTCATATACCCATCCAGATGCCTTTTAAATGTTGCAATTGTACCAGCGTCCACCACGTCCTCTGGCAGCTCATTCCATACACATACCACTCTCTGCATGAAAAAGTTGTCCCTTAGATTTCTTTTATACCTTTCCCCTCTCACCCTAAATCTATAGTTCTGGACTCCCCCATCCCAGGGAAAAGACTTTGTCTATTTATCCTATCCATGCCCCTCAGCCTCTGATGCTCCAGGAAAAACAGGCCTAACCTATTCAACCTCACCCTGTAGCTCAAATCCTCCAATTCTGCCAACATCCTTGTAAATCTTTTCTGAACCCTTTCAAGTTTCACAACATCTTTCTGATAGGAAGGAGACCAGAATTGCATGCCATATTCCAACAGTGGCCTAACCAATGTCCCGTACAGCCGCAACATGACCTCCCAACTCCTGTATTCAATAATGTGATCAAGAAAGAAAAGCATACCAAACACCTTCTTCACTATGCTATCTACCTGTGACTCCACTTTCAATGAGCTATGAACCTGCATTCCAAGGTCTCTTTGTTTAGCAACACCTCCTAGGACCTTACCATTAAGTGTATAAGTCCTGCTAAGATTTACTTTCCCAAAATGCTGCACCTCACATTTATCTAAATTAAACTCCATCTGCTACTTCACATCCCACTTGCCCATCATCTCTGGTCCTATCATAGTTGCTTTAAATGAGCAGTATACTTGCCATAGAAGGTTCTCTACAATTCATATAAGAGAGTACCACTGTCAACATAACAACAGTAAATTAACATGTACAGAGCACAATGGCTTACAGGTACATCAGCAGAGTTTGAGACTAGGCCATTACATAGAACATTTCTCAATTTATGATTATTAATTGTAACCATACCAACAATGATGCATACCTTTTCAGTTTATAGTAAATATAATAACAGAAATTCCACAGACAATGAATAAATTATTCAATAGGGCAAGGTTGCCAAAACAAATTCTCATTAAGTATGGAAAATGTAGCTTTTCTGTCTTCATTTGGGGAATGTGAGCGCGCTGGTTCGCTAGCATTTATTGCCTGTCCCTAGTTGCCCTTGAGAAGGTGGTGGTGAGCTGCTTTCTTGAACTGCTGCAGTCCACCTGCTGTGGATTAACCTACAATCCCCTTAGTGAGAGAATTCCAGGATTTTGACAGTGAAGGTATGATTCCTGATAAAGGGCTTTTGCCCGAAACATCGATTTTACTGCTCCTCGGATGCTGCCTGAACTGCTGTGCTTTTCCAGCACCACTCTAATTTAGACTTTTGACAGTGAAGGAATGGCAATACATTTCCAAGTCAGGATGGTGAGTGGTTTGGAGGTGAACTTACGGGCAGCGATGTTTCCAAAAACTGCTGCCCTTGTCCTTCTAGATGGAAGTGTTAGTGGGTTTGGAAGGTACTGTCTGAGGATCTTTGGTAAATTTCTGCAGTGCATCTTGTGGATATTACGTACTGGTGGTACTGAGCGTCAGCAGTGGAGGGGGTGGATGCTTGTGGATGCAGCACCTGGATGCTTTGTCCTGGTTGGTGTTGCTGTTATTGAGTGCCATTGGTGGAAGGGGTCGACGTTCGTGGATGTGGTGCCAGTCAAACAGGCTACTTTGTCCTGGATGATGTCAAGCTTCTTGTGGGTTGTTGGAGCTGCACTCATCCAGGCAAGTGGGAAGTACTCCATCACACTCCTGCTTTGTGCCTTGTAGATGACAGATAGGCTTTGGGGAGTCAGGAGATGAGATACTCACTGGAGTATTCCCAGCCTCTGACCTCCTCCTGTAGCCACTGCATTTATGTGGCGAGTCTAGTTCAGTTTCTGGTTAATGATAACCCCCAAGATATTGGTAGTGGGGATTCAGTGATCGTAACACCATTGAATGAACAGGCGCAGTGGTTAGGTTGTCTCTTATTGGTGATCGTTATTGTCTGGCATTTGTCTGGTGCGAATGTTGCTTGCCACTTGGTAGCCCAAGCCTGGATATTGTCCAGATCTTGTTAAAGATTAGATTAGATTACTTACAGTGTGGAACCAGGCCCTTTGGCCCAACAAGTCCACATCGACCCTCCGAAGAGCAACCCACCCAGACCCATTCCCTTACATTCACCCCTTCACCTAACACTGCGGGCAATTTAGCATGGCCAATTCACCTAACCTGCACATTTTTTGGACTGTGGGAGGAAATCGGAGCACCCGGAGGAAACTCCACACAGACAGTTGCCTGAGGCGGGAATTGAACCCAGGTCTCTGGCACTGTGAGGCAGCAGTGCTAACCACTGTGCCACCGTGCCACCCAAGTTTGAAGATGGGCTGCTTCAGTATCTGAGGAGTTATAAATGGTGCTGAACATTGTGCAATCATCGATGAATATCCCCTTATGATGGAAGAAATGTCATTGTTGAAGAAGATTGAGTCTAGAACACTGTCCTGAGGAACTCCTGCAGAGATGTCCTGGAGCTGAGATGACTGACCTTCAAAAGTCACAACCATCTTCCTATGGTATGACTCCAGCCAGCAGAAGTTTGCCCGCTGATATTCATTGATTCCAATTTTGTTAGGGCTCTTTGATGCCACACTCAGTCAAATGCGCATTTAATGTCAAAGGCGGTCACTCTCACCTCACCTCTGGAATTCAGCTCTTTTGTCCATGTGTGAACCAAGGCTGTAATGTGGTCAGGAGCTGAGTGGCCCTGGTGGAACCCAAACTGGGCCTCACTGAGCAGGTTATTGCTGAGCAGGTGCTGCTAATAGTACTGTTGATGTCACCTCCCATCACTTTACTGATGATCAAGAGTAGATAGATGGGGCAGTAATTCACTGGATTGGATTTGTCCTGCATTTTATGTACAGATGTTACTTGGGTAATTTTCCACATTGTCGGGTAGATGCCAGTGTTATAACAGTTTGCAACAGTACTGCAACAGTTTGTCTAGGGGAGTGGCAAGTTCTGAAAGCATAAGCCTGAAGTACTATTGCCAGAATGTTATCGGGGTGCACAGCTTTTGCAGGGCTGAAAATGTGTTGCTGGAAAAGCGCAGCAGGTCAGGCAGCATCCAGGGAACAGGAGAATCGACGTTTCGGGCATAAGCCCTTCTTCAGGAGGCTTATGCCCGAAATGTCGATTCTCCTGTTCCCTGGATGCTGCCTGACCTGCTGCGCTTTTCCAGCAACACATTTTCAGCTCTGATCTCCAGCATCTGCAGACCTCACTTTCTCCTCACAGCTTTTGCAGGACCTAGTATCATCCACCATTTCTTGATATCATGTGGAGTGCATTGAATTGGCTGAAGACTGGTACCTCTAATGCTGGGGACCACTAGATGAGACTGAGATAGATTGTCCACTTGGAACTTCTGGTTGAAAACTACTGCAAAAGCTTCATCCTTGTTTTCTGCAGTGATGTGCTGGACTCTTCCATCATTGAGGATGAGGATCTTCCTCCAGTGAGTTGTTTAACTGTTCAAAACTAGATATGGCAGGACTGAAGAGTTTAGATCTGATTCATTGGTTGTGGGATTGCTTAGCTCTGTCTATCAGTTATTTATGCTTTCTTGTATGCATGTAGGCCTATTTGGTAGCTTCACCAGGTTAACGTCTCATTCTTAGGTAAACCTGGTGCTGCTTCTGGCACACCCTCCTGCACTCTCCATTGAACCAAGGTTGATCCCCTGGCTTGATGGTAATGGTTGAGTGGGGCTATGCTGAGCCATGAGCTTACAGATTGTGCTGGAGTACAATTCTGCTGCTGCTGATGTTCCACAGCACCTTATGGGTGTGCAATCCTGAGTGGTTAGATCCGTTCGAAGTGTGCCCCATTAGCATGGTGATAGTGCCACACATCACGATGGAGGTTATTCTCAATGTGAAGACAGGACTTCGTGGTGCAGTGGTCACTCTTACCGAAACTGTCATGGACAGATGCATCTGCAGCAGCAGATTGTAAAGATGAGGTCAAATAAGTTTGCCCTCTTGTTGGTTCCTCACCACCTGCCGCAGACCCAGTCTAGCAGCTATGTCCTTTAGCACTCGACCAGTCTGATCAGTAGGACTGTTGCCGAGCCACTCTTTGTGGTGAACATTGAAATCCCCCTCTCAGAGTACATTTTGTGCATTTGCTTCCTCGATGTGCTATTCAACATGGAGGAGTACCAATTCGTCAGCTGAGAGAGGACATTATGTGGTAATCAACATGTTTCTTTGACCACGTTTAACCTGAAGCCATGAGACTTCATGAGGTCTGGAGTCAATGCTGAGGACTTCCAGGGCAACTCCCTCCTGAATGCATACCACTGTGCCACCATCTCTGCTGGGTCTGTCTTGCCGATACGATGGGATATATCCAGGCATGGTGATGGTGGCATCTGGGACATAGTCACACTCACAGAATCATACCTTAAAGATGATGTCAGGTTGTCCCACAGCTCTCCCAATTTTGGCCCGAGCCCCCAGATGTTAATGAGGAGGATTTTGCAGAGTCGACAGGGCTGTTTCTGCCATTGTCTTTTCCGATGGTCTTCAGCCTAGGTCAATTCCAGGTAATCTGTGTGGTTTCTTTTCTTTGAGATTTTGTAGCAATTAGTACATTAAATGGCTTTCCAGGCCAGTTCAGAGGACAATTGAGAGTCAGCCACATTGCTATGGCCCTGGAGTCACATGGAGGCCAGACTAAGTAAAGATGGCAGATTTCCTTCCCTGAAGGACATTAGTGAACATGACAAATAACAATGGTTTCATGGTCATCAGTAGATTCTTAATCCCAGATGTTTTAAGATTGAATTCAAATTCCACCATCTGCCATGGCAGGATTCAAACCCTTGTCCCCAAAATATTTACCGAGTTTCTGGATTAATAGCCAAGTGATAATACCCTCAGGCCATCGCATCCCATTTGATGGATGTTAATGAATTTGACTACTACCCAGGTTCTTGTTTTAGATCCTGTGCAAAACCTCTTATTTCTGATAAAAGACAATGTACATTTGAAAGTCCTGTTAGGTATTCATTAATAACAGTTTCACAGCTGTTCATTCTATAACCAAAACATGTTGCATAGCAGTTACTCTTCTTATTAAAGCTACAACTGTTGCTGTGTACTGTACTTATCTCAAATGCTCAGTGACTCACTAAATAAATATTCAATCACAGTAGCCAATAGTACACCATAGTCTACCTTTTGTATCATCTCTATGTGCAGCTTGTGACTGGAGGTCAGCTGTTCTAAGCAGCTTAAAATAACACCTCTGCATGGGTTAAGAGCTCCTTATTTAACTTTATTGGATGGAAGTTCTATAAAGGATAAAGAAGTGACACAATTTTGCACCCCTTTATTATTCTGGGATATCAATATGCCAATCAACAAATGCAGACATTGGGGACAGTGTAGGAGGTAGCATAAAATTACAAAAGGATAGTAACAGACTGGGTCAATGGGCAAATTGTGGCAGATGAGTTTCAATGACAGCAAGTGTGAAGTTATTCATTTTGGACTGAAAAAGGATAGGTCAGGGTACTTTTCAGGTCATATGATGTTAAATATCGTGGACGTCCAAAGAACCGTGGAGTGTCCAGTGCATCGATCTTTAAAATGTCACGAAAAGGTGCAGAGAAGGCTAATAAAATGCTGAAACAAAAACAGAAGTTGCTAGAAAAGCTCGGCACATCTCTGAAAAGGTCACTGGACCTGAAACGTTGACTCTGATTTCTCTTCACGGATGCTGCCAGGCTTTCTGAACTTTTCCAACAACTTCTGGTTTTGTTTCTGATTTACAGCGTTCGCAGTTCTTTCGGTTTTTGATAGAATGCTGATTTTCAAATCTGGAGGACTGGAGTGTACGGACACAGAATTTATGGCACTGTTATACAAAACCCTTTTGTGAATCTTTTATGGAACTGTTGGGTGTCAAGGGAACTGAAGCTGGGCAGCAGTGAATTGCCAATTTAGAGGGATCGTTGTTTATTAACACGCAGCTTCCTGTCTTATCAAACTCACCTGACAACCTAGACCCTGAGAATTCTCAAGATGGAAAACACAGTGGCTTCAGCAGACAGTGCTAATCTATGGGCATGATCTATGGGCACCAGCTACAAACAAGCTTGGCGGCCCACAGATATCTGATAATTGCCATCTTTTCAGCATCTTCAGAGCATCCCTCCCATCCACTTGCAGGAAGCTTGGCAAGTACAAAGCTGCATTTGAGGGCATACCAGCAACTACGACTGAAGGAGTTTAATGAGGTAAGTTTGAAACATATGGTAGGAGATCTCGCTAGGCCTCGAAGCAAAAAACCCTTCAAAAATGTGATGAAACTGACAACTGGCCAGAAAAGATAAGATTTAGACCATCTGTGCTAAAGCTTTACTGAAGCAATTCAAAAAACCTACTGTAATATCTTGCAGCCTTCCCCAGAACAGTAAACTTTCTTCTGCTTCTTCACTTAAAAAGACACAAATATCTCTGTCCTAAATATTTCCACGTGTGCCTGCTCTCTCTGTAATGGAACACTTACAAATTTGTCTCGTACAATTCTTGTCCTTCCCTGTTTGTCCTTGTGCCTTTTTAAACACACAAACACCACTGAACTTTTCAACAGTTCCACTCACTTTCACTCATATTTTCAAGGACTTTTGTCTTTGCATCTTGGTTTCTTTATCCTTCCATGCCTTATTTCAAGTTGGTAAAAACATAACAAGTTCTGACAGGGATTCAGCAATTTAAAGAGCACAGATTTTCCTGTCAGTTTGAAATCAAGGTCACACAAATCTCCAAGAAACTGTGATGTAATCAAGGAAATATGTGGAATTTCTCACTCGAAAACAAAACTTAGCATTTAAAAAAAAATAACACGTTGAATCTTTCTTTAGCTTAGTCTGAATTGCGCAAGTTTTGCTTTAAAGGAATTCTACCATGAGACTGAGTGCGATTCCTCATTATGTCCCACCAAACTCACCTCATTAACTACCTACCCAGCCCATATCACAGTCCTCATATTGGCTTGTGGGCCCATGTTATCATGTGCTGTTCCCAGAACAACTCATCACCCACTGGGTATCTGCGCTTAAACTAACATCGCTTTCAGTGATAGAAACTTTTACAAGAACTCTGTGCCTGGGTAAGCACTGGCATTCAGAAGCTGCCCTGCTCATTAAGAAGTAAAATTGGATGGTGTCGAAGATGGGGAAGATGGCACATGATTCCCTGACAGGAATCTGGAGTTCCTAATTGAGGGGGTGGTGCAGAGGACTGGCAGAGGAGACCACACCACTAGACCCTCCCAGCTGATTCTGAGGTCACTACTTAGGGCAGTGCCATTTCCATGGTTCGGAGGAACAGCTGGGGCAAGGGTCACAATCTGCTTCTTCACACTAAATTTACGTTTGTTACTGCACCTTCCACCAAGATCCACATTCTGCCATTCTCAATGTTACACACAACACCTCTCACTGGCTGTCAAATCACTCCTCCACAACGCCATTAACCCTGCCTCACCACGACCCCTGACCTCCTTTGACTCATGGCAGTTCGTACCAAGGAGGATCCACTTGCATTTGAGAAGAAGAACCTCAGCATGTCTGGCCTGTCCAGCCACAAGTGCCCAGAGTCACCTGGGTAAACTTATAGGGCTAATAGGCTTGACTGCCAAGCAGGTGCCCCCTACCCCAGTTGCAGAACCTGGAGGACATTGAGAAATAGAAGAAGCGAAACGGGGGTGAATGAGAGATGTGGAGCATAAAACCTTTAAATTCTCTAAGTGAAGGTTACGCAGGTTTGCTGTGTTGAAGTCTGCATGATAATGAATGATAGCTATAGTATATTTATAAAGAGGAGGTGATGACCTAATGGTAATATCACTGGTCTGTTAACCCAGAGACCAGATAATATTCTGGGGACCTGGGTTTGAATCCTGCCGTGGCAGAAAGTCGGATTTGAATTCAATACAAATACAGAATTAAGAATCTAATGATGACCATGAATCTGTTGTTGATTGCTGGGAAACCCATCTGGTTCACTAATGTCTATTAAGGAAGGAAACTGCCATCCTCACCTGGTCTGGCTTACATGTGACAACAATGTGGTTGAATTTTAACTGCCACTCAGGACAGTTTGGGATGGGCAATAAATACTGGCCTAGCCAGCAACGCCCTCATCATGTGAATTAATTTATATAAATAAATAAAAGGTAAGTTGTGAGTCAAGACACTGCAATGAAGCACCACAATGTGTCAACATTTTGTTTTTCTGCTCAGGTACAATCATGGAAATAAAAAACTAGCTCTGCTTGTGTTATTGAAAAGCACTATCTCTGACTGTCAAGTATAAGAATGGAAACATAGGACAGGAGCAAAGTTGTTTATAATTATGAAAAACAAGCAGGTTGAATTGCATGTTTCTTCGATATCTTGATGCTTTGAAAGAGGAATATAAATCACAATAAGGAATTGGAGGGGTTGAGGGCAGTTCAGGTTTGACTACATTCAGGTGTTGCATCAAGGTTTGGGGCTGTATCCGGGTGGACCAGAATAGATTGATGAATTGCCTTTAAAATTTCATGACCACTATTATATCAATCCTGAGGTATTAGAATCTTCCAGGCAACCAAAATGCTCGAAGATACATAATAAAGGACATGGCAAACCGTAAAATAGGAACAATTGCTCAAATTATGTTGTGAAGAGGACAAAAACATTGGTCAACTTTTGCTTTTAGTTAATAAATTCTCAGCAATAAAGTTTTCATTTAAGCTCTTTAATTCCAAATAATGAGGACTGAAAGCTGCTGGAAAGCAAAATAAATTCCATCCAAGTAGCTGCTCTGTGATAACAGTAATTACAAATAACATTTTTGTTGTGTCACAGTAAAATTAATGCATGTGGTTCAGTGAGGAATGTAGACAGCATGCCAGGATCAACTGAGCTGTACCAAAAGTGAAATGTTAACCAACTGAAAACAGATCAGTAAAAGCAGTAGGCAACAGAGAAAGCTAAACATTGCTATGATGAAAAGATCAAATATAATTTCAGCAATCCTGACTCATTCTTTTATAAATGCTGTGGACCTATTTAATCATAAAAAGGAAGTAGAAAGCTCTATTAATATCCTCACCCTCAAAGATGGGGGATTATTGCTTGTAACTTCAAAATATAAAAGTTTAAGTAATTATAACCATCTATAAGTAGATATACTGAATGAATTATCTATCTTGATTTCCTCTAGAGGTCCCTGTCATCACAAAAGTCAGCCTTCAGACATTTGATTCACACCGATTTATACTGAGAGAAATGGGCGAGCACGATGGACGCAGCAAAGGTTTAAGCCTTAGCAACAGCTCAGGGACAGTTTGGAAGGCTTTCGCTCCAGAGCTAACCACATTGCTAACTAAGTTGTTCAGTACAGCTACGGCACTGGCAAATATCCCACAATGTGGAAAGTTAGCCAACTGTGTCCTCTTCACAACAAGCAGGAAGAGCTGCAGTTAGCCCATCAGCAAAGTGAAGTGATGAAAGGTATTGTCGGCAGTGATTTCAAGTCGTACTTCCCCACCCAAATCTGCTTACCAATGCTCATGTTGCATGCAAGATCCATTACAGTCTTGGTCCAAACATGAACAGTAGAGCTGAATTCCAGAAATGAGTGTTTCTGTCCTTGACATCAAACTACCATTAGACCAAAAATGTGTCAAGATTTCCTGGTAAAATGAGGTCAATTGTAAGCAGAGGGACATGTGCCATTAGCTGGGGTTATGCCTGGTACAAAGAAAGATGACTGCAGCTGTGAAGAAAGGTCACTGGACTCAAACATTGACTCTGCTTTCTCTCTACATATGCTGCCATATCTGCTGAGTTTCTCCAGCTTTTCTGTTTTTTGTTTGAGATGACTGTTGTTGTTGGAGGCCAATCATCTCAGCACTGGGACATTGCAACAGAATTCCTCGCGGTTTTGTCGTAGGCTCAACTATCAATGACTTCACCAGTGAGCTTCCCTCTGTCGGAATGTCAGATGCTGTGATGTTCACTGTTGATTGCACAATATTCAGCACTATTCATAGTATTAGTTTCCTCAACAGCACTTTCCAAACCTGTAACCTTTATCATGGAGAAGGCAGCAGGTACATTAGAACAATATCGCCTGCAACATTTCTTGCAGCTCAGAGAACATTCTTACTTGGAAACGCATCATCCTTCCTTCAATATCCATTAATCGAAATCCTGCTCACCCCCCCCGGCCCCTCCTTCGCAGAACTGTGAGAGTACCTTCACGACATTGACTGCAGTTGTATAGGAAGGCAGATCATTAACACCTATTCAAGGGTAATTAGGGCTGTACATTAAAAGCAGAATGGAAGTTCTTGTCTCTTAATAAGATGTTCTATCTATTTCATGCTGCAGATGCTTTGACAGCTCATCCTCTGAAGAAGCCAAGTATCAGCAAATCAGATCCGGAATTTCTGAATTATTCAGCTCATGTGCAGACTCAAACGCTGTTGTCAGTTTCAGACAACTAATGATGGTGATGGTAATGATTGTTATCACAAAATCGAAACTAGTCTCTCTCTGTTGCATTTCTGACAATGTGGTTGAAATTAGACACTCATTGATGGGGAACTGGCAACTTTTTGTTTTAGTTACACAGACAATACTCAAAGGAAATATGTAGACCTATCATCAGCATCCATCTCACCCTGGGTCGCCTACAAAAACTCGAAAATGAAAAATATCCAGTTGTTTGTTAAAGAGGCGATGTTTCTAGTCCAGTCACGTAACAATATAAATAATTTATTAAGATTACTTATTCATTCAGATCTTAAGTTTAAAAAGTCATATTTTCAATAAGTTGAAATCAGGGGAACATGAACAAATAGTCGTATAAATAGTGATCACAAAGGACTTAACTTTCTATGGAGAAAAGCACTCTTCAGAAATGTGTAAATTAGATTTGACATAGATAGAGTGCCATAAATACAATCACCAGATATCAAGACACATTATCTGCTGCAAATATAACAGATTCAGAACCAGAGAAAGGTCAAATTGCTCTGATACAGATAGGCTGAGAATTAATATCTTACAGTGATAAGATATTAGGATGGGGATATCTAATGGATGGCATCTAACAATAAAAATCTCTTCAAAAATGATGTAAAACATGTCTACGAACTGTCTTGTTTCTTTCAATTCATTCTTGAACACAAACATCAGTGAAAAGTCCCTTCACTGACTGTCCTCTGAAGGTGGTGGTAACGTGCCTTCGACCTCAAGCACTGCAGAATGGTTTGGTTCAACTGAGTAACATGCAAGACCAATTCAGAGGCTAGCTAATAGTCAATCACATTTATGGAAAATTGTAATCATATACAGGCTATATTTGAATTCAAATGTTCACATTGCCATGGTGGGATTACATGAATTCTCCTTCCACATGTATGGATTACTTGTTCAAGGAATTGAGACACAGCATTACTGTATTCTTAATATTCTTAATATTTAGATTTATATTACTTAATATTGTGAGAAAACATTTGCTCAACAGATTACAATTAGTGATTATGGACTAAATGAGAAAAATAGTTTTCTTTCTTACTTAAATCTTTCCACCTTATGCGTTAAAAAGATTGTGTTTACTCATCTGGATTAGTTAAGTATTTTTTTAAATACACCTATTTTCTAATACTCAGAAATCAGATTTACTCCACTTGTCCTCCAACTTCCTCATCTGAAGTAGAAACTACTGCTGGGGAATGACATATGATCATAAATTGCTCTCTTACATGTCATATCGACTTGGGTGAATCCCGAAATTGTGCGTGATCTATAGGATAAAACAATTCTACCTGTCTTATTTTGGTGCAGCAGGGATCATGGGATAATAATAATATGACATCCAGCCAATGTTATCCTTCCCTAAGATTGAGACCAGTTGTATCATCCTTATGCTATTTGGGTTTAGACTAGCAAATCAGTACATAGTAAAATCAGAACTTCTTTATCCCTTTGATTTGTACTTGCCTACTAAGCTATTTGTTTATTGCAGTACTCCACTGATAAATTTTGTTGTTTCCTGAACACTTCAACTTTTAGCAACCCAGCCACAACCACAGGCAAGTCTTAGCAGAAATGTGGAAACATTTGACAATCTAAACTATTAATTTCTCCCTCAAGATTGGCAAATTTACTCATCACAGGTTAAGGAGGGAATGGGTAGAACTGTATCTGCCAAACTACCTTCCCCCTTCACTCCAGTGTTATCAGACAACAGAATTCAATCCTATTTGGGAAGCAGCATTTTGAATACAATTTGAGTAGGCAAATTATAAATATTAGCAGAACCTGGGACCTGAACTCACAATCCTGTCAGTTCAAAATGCTGTCCTCTATCAGTCCAGATAAACGGTACACACACCATTCAGCTAGATTTCAGTTCACATAGTTATCTGCTTTTTTTGAGTGTAGAAATGTCACAACTGCGTAACATTTCTGTTGACAAATTGTACTTTGACCAGTTTCATCTTGAACATTACGTACAACAACCAGAAACATGACAGATTTTCAACGGATAATTCAAAGCGAGTACACTGCAATCTGGCAATTAATTCAATACTACAGTTTAACAGATGGAAAATACTTCATTTTGGTTAATATTTTGTTTTGTCAAATGTGAAATCCATCACTTTATTATCCATTCTTCAATGATCCAATCTGATGACATCCATGTTATTGTAAATAGATCTTTGCTATTAATCACCGCGTTAGGAAGCATATGTTGTCTGGAGAAAAACAATGTAACCTTAGTCTCAAATTCAGGCTAATATAAAAAACTGTCTTAATACTCAAATGCTGTAAAATTAAAGTAAGAAGATTCCAATTATCTTTTATGTGACATATGAAAAGTTATTTATTATACAGAGTGGGAAACAGCTGTTGCATTAAATAAAACAGAAACCTGCATATGTACAATTCTCTACGAAACTTTGTGTGCATCTATCACACTAATATTAACTGAGCACATGGTCAAATAAAAATTGGAAATGTTACCATAAGCGTTGGTGCTTGATGTCAATAGGCTTATTAATGGCGTATGGTGATCCATGAAGATAGGCACTCCTGTACCGAGCCAATTTCTCCAGAGATGGGAAACATTCACAGCTTGTTGGCAGACTCATTTTTCATTCTCACAGTACAGCTACATAACCATTGGTTTCATGTTCCTTCATAACAAAACTGTCCTTTTAAAACCTGTGCTCAGCTTTTTTTCTCCGTATTACTCAACTATCATTTATTGAACTGAGGACATTTTCGCAATGCTGATATCTCACTGTTAGAAGCACACTCCCCTTCCAGCTGATTCAGTTTGTAAGTGCGATGCCGTGCTGCTGTTTGTATTTGCTATCTTGCTTTCTCTCAGGAAATGCACTAATAGCTCACTAACAGCGTAGGTCGAGTTTAAGCCTTCCTGACTGAAGGGAGTGATTAGTCAAAATGACCACATTTTGAAATACCATCAATGCAAACTGCAAAATCTATAAATTTCTTCTGGAATCATATGGTTTCATTTAACAGAAGCAGCAAAATTGAGAAGTAGCAATTATTTTCAGTTAATGATTTTAAGCTGTACATTGTACCATAAAGGATGGAGTCCAGTACCACTATTATTATCAGTATCAATACCAGTGTGCCTACACATTTCAGTTCTGAAGAAGAAGCATATCAGTTTCAAGTTATTGACTCTGTTTCTCTCTCCACAGATGCTACCAGACCTGCTGAGTTTCTCTAGCGTCCTCTGCAGTGGTTTCAAATTTCCAGCATCCGCAGCATTTTCTATTTACTTTTGTCAATTATTCTGATGGTTTCCTGGTCAAGATCCAGCTTCCACAAATTAACTTATGCAATATTCCTTTACAAGTCAGATTACACAACACTAATCACTGCTGACCTATATTGAAACCCTATGCTTCAGCGCCTCCAAGTTAAAATTCTTGTTTCCTGTTTAAATGATACAGCAACACACCGTTGCTCACTGAACTTTGTTATTCCAATCAAATACAGCTGCTTCCAATCTCCATTAGCTCCACCCCTGGTACTGCTACCATCAAACACACCCTATATTTCTTCCTAAACCCAATCACCTCCCATCTTTCTTTAAGACGATCTTTAAATTATCTCTTGAATAGATTTTGGTCACCTTTATGACATTTCCATCATTGATTTCCATCCACTTTTTCCTTATGTTCACGTGAAGCACTTTGAGCCACCTACTAAGTTCTAAGCAATACCCACCTACTTGCAGTTATGATCACGCCACTAATTGCAGATGGGTGATTGAGCCTAACAAACTCCATTTGCAATTAATGTTGCCTTAATCACCTATCGGTCTTGCATTTCCATGAGTGAAATGTAACGTAAAAGATTAAGGAATTTTGAAAGCTGGATATGCTAGGATGTTTTTCACTGGAGCATAGGAGGTTGAGGAGTGACGTTACAGAGGTTTACAAAATCATGAGGTGCATTGATAAGGCAGATCAAATTACCAGTGTGCAATGCAAATACCACCCAGAAGCAGAAGATCCAGGAGAAACAGGTAGTATCTCTATGGACAGAAATTCATTATTCTGACATCTCACAAGCCAACACCACCCTCCAAGAGGTAGATTAAGCAATCAGTTTATTTCACAAGCACATTGTTAGATAAGTTCTGAAAACTTTGCCAGCTACAAGTGTATTGTTTTCCTCTGCAATAGATGGTCTACATAATGCTGTAGAACTTTCAGCTCACTAACTTCTACAGATGTACCATTGAAAGCATACTGTCCAGGTGCATAACAGCCTAAAGAGGGGATATGAAAGAAAGCTAGCTAGAAATATATAAAAAAAAGTAAGAGCTTCTATAAATATTTAAAGAGGACTCAACATGTGAGTGTTGGTCATTGCTAAACAGTATGTAGGAAGGATATAAATGCACTGGAAGTTCAGAGAAGGTTTGTTACTCGAATTGCTAGAATGGGGGTGGGTTGATATATGTGGAGACTTTCGACAGATTCAGTTTGTATCTGCTGAGATTTCAACGAGTAAGAAACTACTTGATTGAAACAAGGGCACATGCGGAGAGGTTGTTTTCCTTCTGGATGAATCTAGAACTGGGAGTTACTGTGAAAAAAAATCATTTAAAACAGAGATGAAGTGCAATGTTTTCTCTTGATGGGTTGTGAGTCTTTAGAATTCTACTCCCACAAAGATGGTGGAAGTGCAGTCATTGAGTCATAGAGATTTACAGCACAGAAACAGACCCTTCGGTCCAACTTGCCCATACCGACCAGATATCCTAAATTACTCTAGACCCACTTGCCAGCACTTGGCCCACATCCCCCGAAAGCCTTCCTACTCATGTACCCATCTTTTTAATTGTAATTGTACCAGCCTCCACCACTTCCTCTGGCAGCTCGTTCCATGCACGTGCCATCCTCTGAAAAAGTTGCCCCTTAGGTCCCTTTTAAATCTTTCCCCGACTTAACCTAAATGTCTGCCCTCTGGTTGTGTACTCCCCTAACACCAGGGAAAAGACTTTGTCTATTTAGCCTACCATGCTCCTAATGATTTTATAAGCCTCTATAAAGGTCACCCTTCAGCCTCCAACGCTCCAGGGAAAACAGCCCCAGCCTCTGTTCAGCCTCTCCCTATTGCTCAAACCCTCCAACTCTGGCAACATCCTTGTAGATCTTTTCTAAACCCTTTCAAGTTTCACAACATCTTTCCCATAGTAGGGAGACCAGAATTGCACACAATATTCCAAAAGTGGCCAAATCAATGTGCTGTACAGCTGCAACATGACCTCCCAACTCCTATACTCAATGCTCTGACCAATAAAGGAAAGCATACTAAATGGCTTCTTCACTATCCTACCTACCTGTGACTGCACTTTCAAGGAGCTATGAACCTGCACTCCAAGGTCTCTTTATTCAGCAACACTCCCCAAGACCTTACCATTAAGTGTATAAGTCCTGCCACTCCACGGCCCACTGGCCCATCTGATCAAGATCCCGTTATACTCTGAGGTAACCTTCTTCGTTTCCACTACACCTCCAATTTTAATGTCACCTGCAAACTTACTAACTATACCTCCTATGTTCACATCCAAATCATTAATATAAATGACGAAAAGCAGTGAACCCAACACCAATCCTTGTGGCGCGCCATTGGTCACAGGCCTCACTCTGAAAAGCAACTTTCCATCACCACCCTCCATCTTCTATCTTCGAGCCGGTTCTGTATCCAAATGGCTAGTTCTCCCTGTATACCATGAGATCTAACCTTGCTAACCAGTCTCCCAAGAGGAATCTTGTTGAATGCTTTACTGAAGTCCACATAGATCGCGTCCACCACTCTGCCCTCATCAATCCTCTTTGTTACTTCTTCAAAAAACTCAATCAAGTTTGTGAGACATGATTTCCCATGCACAAAGCCCATGTTGACTATCCCAAATCAGTCCTTGCCTTTCCGAATATATGTGCATCCTGTCCCTCAGGATTCCCTCCAACAACTTGCCTACCAGTGATGTCAGGCTCACTGGTTTTTAGTTTCCTGGCTTGACCTTACCACCTTTCTGAAACAATGGCACCACGTTAGCCAACACCCAGTCTTCTGGCACCTCACCTGTGACTATTGATGATCCAAATAACTCAGCAAGGAGCCCAGCGATCATTTCCCCAGCTTCCCTCAGAATTCTAGGGTACACCTGATCAGATCCTAGGGATCTATCTTCCGGTATGCATTTTAAGACATTCATCACCTCCTCTTTTGTACTATGGACACTTTTCAAAATGTCATCATCTATTTCCCCACACGCTGTATCTTCCATATTCTTCTCCACAGTATACACTGTTGCAAAATTTTCATTTATTATCTCTCAAACTTCTGCAGTTCCACGCATGGGCTGCCTTGCTGATCTTTGAGGGGTCCTATTCTCTCCCTAGCTACCCTTTTGTCCTTAATGCAGTACAACCTTGATTATCCGAACATCAATTATCCAAATTTCGGATTACCCGAACAAGATATCAAGGTCCCATTAAAAGGGCATTAGGTAACTCAGTGTTCAGTTATCAGTTAAACGGCATTATGGCGTGCATTGCCAGATAACCAAGAAATGTTCAGATAACCAGCACTCATTAATTGCCGCTTGTTTACAATCAGATCAATTATCCGAACAATCAATTAGTTTAGATTAGATTAGATTAGATTAGATTACTTACAGTGTGGAAACAGGCCCTTCGGCCCAACAAGTCCACACCGACCTGCCGAAGCGTAACCCACCCAGACCTATTCCCCTACATTTACCCGTTCACCTAACACTACGGGCAATTTAGCATGGCCAATTCGCCTAACCTGCACATTTTTTGGATTGTGGGAGGAAACCGGAGCACCCGGAGGAAACCCACGCAGACACGGGGAGAATGTACAAACTCCACACAGTCAGTCACCTGAGGCGGGAATTGAACCCGGATCTCTGGTGCTGTGAGGCAACAGTGCTAACCACTGTGCCACCGTGCCGCCCACTGTAGATTACCTACAGTGTGGAAACAGGCCCTTCAGCCCAACAAGTCCACACCGACCCTTCGACGAGCAACCCAACCAGATCCAATCCTCTACATTTACCCCTGACTAATCCACCTAATATTACAGGCAATTTAGTATGGCCAATTCACCTAACCTGCACATCTTTGGACTGTGGGAGGAAACTGGAGGAGGAAACCCACGCAGACACTGGGAGAATGTTCAAACTCCACACAGACAGTTGCCCGAGGTGGGAATTGAACCCGGGTCCCTGGTGCTGTGAGGCAGCAGTGATTACCACTGAGGCACCGTGCCACCCCATTATCCAAACAAAGTACTCCCCACCCGACTCATTCGGATATTCGACTTTCTACTGTATTATAAAATCCCTTTGGATGCTCCTTAACCCCATTTGCCAAAGCTATCTCATGTTCCCTTTTTGCGCTCTTGAATTTCCCTCCTAAGTATACTCCTATTGCCTTTATACTCTTCTAAGGATTCACTCAATCTCTCTTTCTATACCTGACATATGCTTCCTTCTTATTTTGAACCCAAACCTCAATTTCTCTTGTCATCTAGCATTTCCTACACATATCAGCCTTTCCTTTCACTCCAACAGGAATATACTGTCTCTGGACTCACATTATCTAATTTTTGAAGGTTTCCCATTTTCCAGCCATCCCTTTACCTGTGAGCATCCGCTCCCAATCAATTTTTGACAGTTCTTGCATAGTACCATCAAAATTAGCCTTTCTCCAATTTAAAACTTTAACTTTTAGTTCTGGTCTATGCTTTTCCTTCGCTGTTGTAAAACTAATAGAATTATGGTCAATGTGCTCAAAGTGCTCCCCCACTGACACCTCAGTCAATTGACCTGCATTATTTCCCAAGAGTAGGTCAGGTTTTGCACCTTCTCTAGTAGATATATCCACATTCTGAATCAGAAAATGTTCTTGTACACACTTAACAAATTCCTCTCCATCTAAACCCTTAATGCTATGGCAGTCCCAGTCTATGTTTGAAAAGTGAAAATCCCCTATTATTCTTACAGATCAGATTCCCTACAGTTTGGAAACATGCCATTCAGCTCAACGAGTCCACACCCACCCTGTGAAGAGTAAGCTACCCAGACTCATTCTCCTACCCTATATTTACCACTGACAAATGCACCCAACACTGTGGGCAATTTAGCATGGCTAATTCACCTGGCCTGCACATCTTCGGATTGTGGGAGGAAACTGGAGCACCCAGAGGAAGCCCACGCAGATACGGGGAGAATGTGCAAACTCCACAGAGACAGTTGTCTAAGGCTGGATTTGAACCTGGGTCCCTGACGCTGTGAGGTAGCAGTGCTAACCACTGAGCCACCATGCCGCCCACACATTCTCAGATAACTGAAAGCTTCTTACAAATTTGTTTCTTAACTTCTTGCTGACTATTGGGGGGTTGATAGCACAATCCCAGTAAGGTGATCATCCCTTTCTTATTGCTCAGTTCCACCCAAATAACTTTCCTGGACATAATCACAGAAATGGCCTCTGTAAGAATATTTGTAATGTTATCCCTGATCAAAATGCCACTCCCTCTTCTCTTGCCCCCTCCCCCCCCAGCTTCTATCCTTTGTATAGAATTTGTATCCTGAAATATTAAGCTGCCACTCCTGTCCATCCCGAAGTGTGATAAACTTGCAACTTTTATATGCAGTTCACAGGTTGTGTGTATTACTGGTTACACCAATATTAATTGTCTGTCCCTATTGCCCTTGAGAAAGTGGTGGTGAGCTTCCTTCTTGAACTATGCAGCCTATGAGGTCAGGTACATCATCAGTACTGTGAGGCAGAGAGTTTTGTGATTTTGGCTGAGTGATAGTGAAATACGAGTGATATAGTTCCAACTCAGGATAGTATGTGGCTTGAAGAGGAAGTTTCAGGTGCTGTCCCCAAGTATCTGCTGCCCCAGTCATTCCAGATGGTAGAGGTTGTGGGTATAGAAGGTGCTGTCAAAGTTGCTGCCGTTACAGAGACAAATATGCAAATTATCAGCAGGAGAAAGCAATTCAACCCTTTCATCCGCCAATCAATAAAATCATAGTTAAAAATCACACAACACCAGGTTTTGTCCAACAGGTTTAATTGGAAGCACTAGCTTTCAGAGTGCCGCTCCTTCATCAGGTGGTTGTGGAGGACACAATTGTAAGACACAGAATTTATAGCAAAAGTTTACAGTGTGATAAACCTGAAATTATACATTGAAAAATACCTTGATTGTTTGTTGAGTCTTTCATCTGTTCGAATACCATGATAGTTTCACTTCTTTCATATGTAAGTCACATAACGTTTTTTTAAAAGTTACAGTCTCAGGTTAACTCATAATTAGTGTTAGCCAGATAATATGTTGAAGGTGTTAGCCCCCTGTGTTCTCAATTTGTAACATTAAGCTTACTTTCCACTCTATTTGTACTGCCTGTGCGCCTGTTGAGTGTTTTTCCAGCATTTTCTACTTTTAGTGAAAGGGGAAATTGAACAGTGGTGTCACTCCACTCAAAAGCATTTCAATTTGCACTCTTCCAAAAGGAAGGCAACTCTGTCACTTCCGCTCAGGAAATACATGCGCTCTTTTGTGAATAAGATGATTTGTCCAAAATCACCAGATCAAAATGAAGTTACTGCTGGCAGTAATAAGCTGCTAATCATGAGATGAACCAATCTTTTTATTTTGGTCATAGATTAACTCACTACCTTTTTATTTTGGTCATTCAAACATTTCCTATCATACCAATATTTACTTTCAAAGTTTCATTAGCAATGCCTACATATCTATTCTCATGAGTCTCTGCAAGTACAAGTCCATGGCAACTCAACTGTTGATGATGAGAAATGTTTTAAGCCCTTAGTTGTGCATATATTTTAAAACCAATATTCAAGGGAGCTTGGCTTCTGTTCCAGAGGTGTTGAAGTATTAGTGTCAGATTGAACAACTTTTGCTTAAGCTTATGACTGCAATAAATTATAATAAATGATAATTTCAACATATTTAAGTAGAATTGATAAATATGTGGAACATTTCCCAAATGTGCATTTGAAATATTGTTATCAACATTTTGAACAGTTTGTGTGTTCCTTGCTTATTTGGAAAATATCACCCTTTATCTCCCCATCCGAAATGGAGGTTGGACCTATCAAAGATTTACAGAATCACAAAGGGCATGGCTAGGGTCTTTTTTTGTAAGGTGGGAGGGAGTTGCCCAAAATTAGAGGGCAAAGGTTTAAGGCAAGACGCGAAAGATTTAAAAAGGATGTGAAGGGTAACTTTTTCACGCAGAGGGTGATGTGCGTATGGAATGAGCTACCAAAGGGAATAGTGAAGTTAGGTACAACATTTAAAAGGCATCTGAGTGAATACATGAATTGGAAGAGTTTAGAGGGACATGAGCTAAATGCTTGGTCAGATAGGGATGTTTGGTCAGCGTGGATGAGTTGGACCAAAGGGTGTGTTTCCATGCTGTGTGGCTGTGTGACTCTATGACTCTCTATGTGAAACTCATGCTTACTCCTCATGTCATAATCAAAACATTTCTTTTTGTCTTTGCTTATTTGGAAAATATCACCCTGTTTTGGGAGGGGGGGGGGGGGGGCAGCACTGTGACTCAGTGGTTAGCATTGCTGCCTCATGGTCCCACATTTAATTCCAGCCTGGGGTGACTGTCTGTGGAGTTTGCACATTCTCCTCATGTCTGCATGGGTTTCCTCCTGGTTCTCCAGTTTCCTCCCACAGTCCAAAGATGTGCAGATCAGGTGAATTGGCCATGCTAAATTGCCCCATAGTGTTAGGTCGATTAGTCAGACGGAAATGGGTCTGGGTGGGTTACTCTTTGGAGGGGCGGTGTGGACTGGTTGGGCTGAAGGGCCTGTTTCCACACTGTAGGGAATCTAATCTAATCATCATTTTTCCCCCATCCAAGACAGAGGGTTGACCTGACACAGATTTACAGAATCACGAGAGATATGGATAGGGTCTTTTTTTGTAAAGTCGGAGAGAGTTGCCCAAAATTAGAGGGCATAGGTTTAAGGCAAGATGGGAAAGATTTAAAAAGGATGTGAAGGGTAACTTTTTCACGCAGAGGGTGATATGTGTTTGGAATGAGCTACCAAAGGGAATAGTGAAGTTAGGTACAACATTTAAAAGGCATCTGAGTGAATACATGAATAGGAAGAGTTTAGAGGGATATGAGCTAAATGCTTGGTAAGATCGGGATGTTTGGTTATGTTTCCATGCTGTCTGGCTGTGTCACTCTATAATTCTCTATGTGATACTCATGCTTACTCCTCATGTCATAATCAAAACATTTTTGTCCTGTCTCTTATTACAGTTTACATTATATTATAGAAAATGTACACCATTGGAATGTAAAACAAGCTCTGTAAAAAGAAAGACACCAAAGATAAGAACCATTATACCTGCGGTTAATTAATCAGTAAAATCATGAAACAGCAGTAAATATGGGATGATTATTTTATTTGCCAACAGCTTCCAATAAACAAAGCCAAGATAAATATAAGTTACCCATAGAACACTAACAGCAAAATGTAATTGTATTGAAGAAATCTACTGAAAAATGCAGATGATTTAATGTGGTTACCATAATGCACAAATTCATTCTGAAATGACATCAAGGAAAAAATGAATGAATGAATGCACTTGTCTAAAATCACATTTTTCGTTATTTCAGTTGTGTTTGTTGTGTACCTGGTCTTTAAGACAGTTCACCTCTAAGCACTCCATTCCTGTGCATATGTGATGCTGTGACTCTGTCTGGCAGTTAGTCTGCTTGATTAGTGACCCAGCAGCAAGTGAAGCCCTGGTGGGGCTCTGTGGAGGTTTGAACATTAAATGGAACAAAAAAAAGTAATGTCAAGTTTTTTTAAGGTGTACCTTTCTCATTATTCAGTAAGAGGACTATTGTGAAGAAAAGGTAGATGGAGGTCCCCAATAACTCTACTTTCTGTGTGTGTGTTCCAGGACAGTAACTTGTCAGGATTCAGATTAACATCAATAACCCATCTCTTGGTATTACTGCTTTTATTGTGCAACTGGTTGTTCTGTATGGATTTGGTAAATAAAAAATCATTTCATTCTGTTTTTCTATATCAAGCAGTTTTGTATCAATGAGAAGTTCTTAGTTTAATGACAAGTGCATGTACTTAGTCACTCGTTTCTGACAATTACTTTCTTATAAATGACACTTAAACCACATATTTAATGAATGTCAAATGAACTAGGGGTAGGTTAATCGAGGTTGCCGAATGGCTTGTTTGTGATGGAGAATAATATCAACCATTAGATTAGATTAGATTAGATTAGATTAGATTAGATTAGATTAGATTACTTACAGTGAGGAAACAGGCCCTTCGGCCCAACAAGTCCACACCGCCCCGCCGAAGCGCAACCCACCCATACCCCTACCATGTGAACACAATTCCTGTACCAGCTGAAGGCCTCACTTTCTCAAACTTGGTCCTTGTTCAAGGGCTAGTGACCTTCAGGTTAAACTCATCACTAGTTGTCATTCTCTAATGATTCTTTGGGACTATGGCGACTTTCACTTTCAGAGTTACAGGCACCATTCATTCCAAATAAACTAGTGCATGACATATTTATACTTGCCATTTATCAGCACAAGGTGCTGGAAATCAATGTAAATTTCATCCAACAACAGTTTTTGACACAGAGATTAAAGGTCATCCAGTTGATTTAACATCGTTGTTCACAAAAAAATCAATATATGTGAATATTTAACTTCTTGTGTTTAAAATGATAATGAGTTAGAACATTTGTACTGGGAACCAAAGGTTTTATGCTCCTAAGAAGCAATTGGAATAAAGCTACTAAAACTAGTGAACATGTCACAAAATAGCATTCATAGTCTGCTCCAAGCAAAAATAACTACAAATGGAATTAATTATAAGCACTGAATGATTAAATGTTACAACTTTACGCATGGCTTAAACATGTAATGGCAGTGCCAAGTTCTGTCAAATAAGAGACCTCACCTACTGAAAATTTATGAATCTTCAGAACAGATTCAGTATTAATGAACTTGCCAAATTCGATGCCAAAACTCTATATACCTTCACTACAATGACAACTTGTAATGCTATTTTATTTATGTGCTTTATGAAATTCTAATTTGCTGAGGGTTCAGCATATCTCTGCATGTCAATGCTAAATGAAGTCCAGCTCAATGTGAATAAATTTTCTCTGGGTTCTGAAAGCTTTACCTAAAAAGATAATCGTTCTCTCAGGCACTGGTAATGAGATTGACAACCCATGAACATTACAATATCCCAATTCACATCTAATAATGAAGCTCACCCTTACTAATAGAGTAGAGAAGGGTGAACTGCATCAAATCAGGTTTAGAAAAAGTAATAGAATGAATCAAAAGTTGGATTAAGAAAGAGATGGAAAAGACACAGAAAAATAAAAACAAAGTAAATTAGAAAAAAGACTTTTAATCACGAAAAATTTACAATATGCTGGAATGAATCTCAACATGTTATTTTTTTTCCAAATCTCTGTCATAGAGGTTCCTTAGTATTGTATTAACAATTATCTCATTATTGTAAAGGCGCTAATGTAACTAAATCCAGACTTGACTTTCCGTAGTGAGAAAATA
Organism: Chiloscyllium plagiosum; assembly: GCF_004010195.1. Taxonomy (NCBI): domain Eukaryota; kingdom Metazoa; phylum Chordata; class Chondrichthyes; order Orectolobiformes; family Hemiscylliidae; genus Chiloscyllium; species Chiloscyllium plagiosum. Next base: position 72,395,067 of record NC_057710.1, read on the forward strand.
TTGGAAAATTAAAATGAAAATCCAACATGTTATTGATCAAATCCAGAAGAGAACTGTGGGTAAGACACCAATATGTGGGACAAATGTTGACTAATTTAAATGAATCAGTAAACAGATTCACAATTCATAGCGTAACTCTTAATCCTTTAAACCTACTGACTGATTTGCACTTTAAAAATGGCTTGAATTGTTAACATACAGAATTGGATTTTCACAGCCTCTGAACAATGTAGGCAATGGAAAGGAAGGTGGGAAAATGTGAATGAAAGTATGTGGCTTGGAAGTTGAGAAATAAAAAAGTTGAATTTTCCATTTTAGCTTTCACCAACTCGATGAGAATCTCACTAGTGAGCAGCAAGAGACCTGTTTGAATGGAATTAATATCTCATGACCACAATCTTGCTTTGTCTATAGTTAATTATTTCTGGTAACGTAGAGAAACTACAGATGGTGTCAGCTCCTGGCCGAGAGTCATAGAGTCATACAGCATGGACACAGACCCTTCAGTCCATGCCAACCAAGTTTTCCAAACTAAGCTAGCCCTATTTTCCTGTGTCTGGCCCATATCCCTTTAAACCTTATCTATTCATGTACCTGCCCAAATGTCTCTTAAATGTTGTAACCGTATCTGCATCCATCACTTCCTCTGACAGTTTATTCCACATATGAACCACCCTCTGTATGAAAATGTTACTCCTCAGGTCCCTTTTTAATCTTTCTCTTCTCACCTTAAAAATGTCCCCCCTAGTTTTGAACTCGCTCATCCAAGGGAAAACACCTTAGTTGTTCACTTTGTCTATACCTCTCAAGATTTTATAAACCTCTATAATATCACCTCTCAACCTCATCAGAGCAGTAACACAGCACATCAGCGTATTCTCTGGGCATCCATCTTGGCTGGCATTTCCCAACGTTCGAAGGCACCTTCCTTGGGCAGCACTGCCTGCACCCTCCATCACAGAGGGTGGCATCACCACCACATCATGGCACATTTCCATCTAACATCAGCATCTCTACACTGCATTTTGAAGCTCACCCCCGACATCTTACACTGGAATGCTGCTCCCAGGCCACTACAAGATATTATACATAGGAACAGGCACCAATTCATGATTGGAATAGGGAACATATTTGAGCTTTTAGCTTATTTTCTGAGCACTCATTTGAATGCTCAATGCATCTTTCTCTTGCCTTACTTAGTCCTTTAGCGCAGACAGAAAGCCTGGCTGGGCATGTTGGTGTACAGCACTGTACTATGTGAATGCCACATCTGCACCAGGTGCCAGCAGCTTACACTGCAAATACATTGCGTGTGCTTTAACCAAATGGCCATGTCCACAAGTCACAGGAGAGCAGTCCTTGGACCAGTCAAAGTGAACTATGGTCAATCCGTGGATTGAAGCATCCTCAGTCAAGAAAAGTGGTATGTTGTCCCAAGTCAGAAAGCAGGAAGTGTAAAGGGCAGGAGGATGAGTATTTTTGGAGATGGGATGGGTGAGTCATTAAAAGAATATCCTACATACGATTTTGAGAATGGTAGAACATGAGACATGGTGGGAGTTCGGTCGGATGAGAAAGTTAGATCGATGTGGAGGTGCCGGTGTTGGACTGGGAGGGACAAGTCAAAAATTACACCAGGTTATCGTCCAACTAGTTCATTTAAAAACACAAGCTTTCGGAGCCCCGCTCCTTCTTCAGGAGATAGCAGAGAAAATATGCAGATTCTTAGCCTTCTGGAGTGCAGAAGGTTGTTAGCCTTCCTGCATCATTGGTGTGCATTCCTTCAAAGTGTCGAGACTACACTGACATAGAACATAGAACATTACAGCGCAGTACAGGCCCTTCGGCCCTCAATGTTGCACCGTCCTGTCATACTAATCTGAAGCCCATCTAACCTACACTATTCCATGTACGTCCATATGCCTGTCTAATGATGACTTAAATGCACTTAAACTTGGCGAATCTACTACTGTTGCAGGCAAAGCATTCCATACCCTTACTACTCTCTGAGTAAAGAAACTACCTCTGACATCTGTCTTATATCTATCACCCCTCAATTTAAAGTTGTGTCCCCTCATGTTTGCCGTTCCCATACTTGGAAAAAGGCTCTCCCTGTCCACCCTATCTAACCTTCTGATTATCTTGTATGTCTCTACTAAGTCACCTCTCAACCTTCTTCTCTCTAACGAGACCAGCCGAAAGGCCCTCAGCCTTTCCTTGTAAGACATTCCTTCCATACCAGGCAATATCCTAGTAAATCTCCTCTGCACCCTTTCCAAAGCTTCCATGTCCTTCTTATAATGCGTTGACCAGAACTGTACAAAATACTCCAAGTGTGGCCGTACCAGAGCTTTGTACAGCTGCAACATAACCTCCTGGTTCTGGAACTCAATCCCTTTATTAATAAAGGCCAAAGCACTGTATGCCTTCTTAAAAACCCTGTCAATCTGGATGCCAACTTTCAGGAATCTGTGTACATGGATACTGAGATCTCTCTGCTCATCTGCACTCCCAAGAATCTTACCATTAGCCAGTACTTTGCATTCTGATTACTCCATCCAAAGTGTATCACCTCACACTTGTCTACATTAAACTCCATTTGCCACCTCTCAGCCCAGCTCTGCATCCTATCTATGTCTCTCTGCAACCTACTACATCCTTCGTCACTATCCACAACTCTACCGACCTT
>NC_057710.1:72398159-72405809 GCF_004010195.1 Chiloscyllium plagiosum
GCCCAGGGGATTTGTCTATTTTCACACTCTGCAGTATTTCTAATACCTCTTCCTTGTGAACCTCAATCTCTTCTAGTCCAGATGCAAGTATCTCTGTATCTTCCTCGCCAACATTTTCATTTTCTATAGTGAACACTGTTGAAAAATATTTATTTAGTGCTTTCCCTATCTCCTCTGACTCCACACACAACTTCCTACTATTATCCTTGATTGGCCCTAATTTAACTCCGCCGACAACTTCTCATGTCTCCTCCTGGCTCTTCTGAGCTCTCTTTTTAGGCCTTTCCTGACTTTGTTGTAACCCTCAAGCGCCCTGAGTTTTGACATTTTGTCCTAACATTAGCCTTCTTCTTCTTCTTGACCAGGGATTCCACTTCCTTAGCAAACCACGGCTCACGCGTTCTATATCTTCCTCCCTGCCTGACAGGTACATACTTATCTAGGACACACAGGAGCCTTTCCTTGAATAAGCTCCACATTTTTAATGTGCTCATTCCCTGCAATTTCCTTCCCCATTCTACGCTTCCTAAATGTTTCCTGATTGCATCGTTATTTCCCTTCCCCCAGCTGTAACTCTTGCTAGTGGAGTACATCTATCCATTTCCATCACTAAAGTAAACCTGACAGAATTGTGATCACTGTCTCCAAAGTGCTCACCTACTTCCAAATCGGACACCTGGCCAGGCTCGTTACCCAGTACTAAATCTAAAGCGGCTTCGCCCCTTGTAGGCCTGTCTACATACTGTGTCAGGAAGCCCTCCTGCACACACTGGACAAAAACTGACCCATCTATAGTACTCGTACTGTAGTGATCCTCGTCAATATTTGGATAGTTGAAGTCCCCCATGACAAATACTCTGTCTCTCTCACTCCTATCGACAATCATCTTTGCTATCCTTTCCTCTACATCTCTGGGACTATTCGGAGGCCTATAGAAAACTCCCAGCATGGTTACCTCTCCTTTCCTGTTTCTAACCTCAGCCCATACTACCTCAGTTAATGAGTCCCCAAACATCCTTTCTACAACTGTAATATTGTCCCTGATCAACAATGCCATACCTGCCCCTCTTTTACCATCTTCTCTGTTCTTACTGAAACATTTGAATCCCGGAACCAGCAACAGCCATTCCTGTCCCTGCTCTATCCATGTCTCCGTGATGGCCACAACATCGAAGTCCCAGGTACCAACCCATGCTGCCAGTTCACCCACTTTACTTCAGATGCTCCTCGCGTTGAAGTACACACACTTCAATCCAGGTTTTTGGTGGCTACCCCAGAACAGGCTGGTAGCTTTTCACTTGGCGCACAGCTCGGGTATATGTTTAAACAAGGTTAAACGCAATTGTGTAAGCTGCAAACATCCCAATCATACCTCTCACATTAAAAATCACAATCTTTAATTTAACAACATAGAGCAAGGGGCCTAACACTGAGCCCCAGTGGAACACCACTGGAAACTACTTTCCAATTGCAAAAGCATCCATTGAACACTCCTTTTTGTTTCCTGTTGTTGAGCCAGTTTAGGACCCAACTTGCCACACTCCTACGGGCTTTTACGTTCTGATGGCAGTTTGCCATGTGAGACCAAAAGCCTGACTAAAATCCACTGTGCTACCCTCTTCTATCCACCTTGTTACTTCCACTAAAAAAACTTGAATTAAATTAGGAAGGTGTAGCCTTCCCAAACAAAATCAAGCTGATTATTCCTGATTAATTTAATCCATGTTTTTCTAATTCACAGTATACCCTGCCTCTCAGAATTGATTCTAACAATTTTTCCGCCATGAAATCTAGACTGAGTGGCCAATAACTATTTGGCCTATCCCTCACATCCTTACAATGTTTTCAGATTTCCTATCCCTTGGTACCTCACATATATCTTTTGAGAATTAGAAAATTACCCTGTAATAGCCTGGGATATAATCCATCTGCACTGGTGAATTATCCACCTTCAATGATTTCAGTGCCTCTCACCTATTGGATCTCATATTTCATTAATTGGAAAATGCAAGATTTAATATATTGATATTCTACCTTGCCTGCATAGATGCTCTTGTTGTGGTTTTATACATGAAGCTGCAGATTTTTATGGACAAAACTGGAAAATTTTAAATTATTTTACCTATCGAACCTCAGAGTCCTCATTGATTTAATTTTGTTTTCAGGAGCAGTGAACATTTAAAATACCAGAGTAAGGTACATGTGTTCAAATAACATTTCATTGACACTATTTACATGAGTTACCAATCATATCAGGTTGCAGATTTGTTATGAACTACTTTAGCTGGGTTATTACACAACACCATATGTACATTTTATAATCCTCCGAATATGTGTTTTCTCACAGAAAACAATGCGTGCATATGGATCTCTACAATACTTAATATTGCTACAAGAAAAGTCTACAAGCTGACAAATAAAAATATATGATATTATATAAAAATATAAAAACTCAAGAGCCATGTTGCATTAAAATAATGAAAACTAACCATTCAAGCTATGAAGTAAATCTATCATTGTAGAAATAGATAGTGCTGGAGAAACTCAGTACGACTGTCAGCCCCTGTGAATGGAGAAATAGAGTAAACGTTTGGAATCCATTGTGACTCTTCTTTAAAAGAGATCCAAAGAAGAGTCACTCAACTTGAAACATTAAGTCTAGCTCTCTCCATGGAGGCTGCCAGATCTGCTGAGTTTATTCAACACTTTCCGTTTTTATTTCAGAACTCCATCACAGACGATTCTTTACTTGTATTTGAAGTAAATCCCCTATTACATGATGGTAATAGTAATGCTGGACAAGGTCTAGCAAGTCATGTATTTAATGGAAATGTTCATGATTTCAAGGTTCTCTGCGCTTAGTGATCTGTAAAACTGCACAAAGATATATTGCAGCTGGAGTAACAACATCTCATTTTCAGATCAACCAGTTTACAACCTGCTGAAATTCATATTGAGCTCAACACCTTCAGATTGTGAACTTACTCCCATTTCTTCCTTTTAGCTTTACTTGTTACATTCTCTGTCACCATGTCCTCTCTGCCCTCCCCCCACCCAAGCTGGGATTGTTTGTCCGCTCCAGTCTGGCAGTTAGACCCACCATTGTTCTGCCATTCTCACATTTCAATCACCTAATCTGCACTATCAACACCCATTTCCCCCCAGCACTCTGCTCCTACCCTGCCCCACTACAGAATAATTGCGGCTGCCCCCTCCACACTTTGTGTCAGCTCTGATGAAGCATCATCTCGACTCGAAACGTTAGCATGCTCTCACTCCACGATGCTGCCTGACCCACTGTGATCTTCAGCAGTTATTTTTTTGTTTTCAGATATATTGGGGCTAATTTTCTTGACATTTACCCCCCCTTAAAATGCCAGTTTCCAAGGGATAAAGGAGGAATATATGTTTCTCTGGATCTCTGCCCCATTCATTCGACACATGGATTTCCGGGATTTCCTTGCAAAGCCCAAAATAATGACTTGCCCGCAAGGTGGAAGGGAATGGTCCAAGTGGCCACCTTTCTCATTTACATGCAACCACAGGTGCCATTGCATGTCAAAGCGGATTGGTTAGATTCTCTTTTTGGGATGGCCATTGCTTGGCACTTAGCAGCCTAAATCTAAATGTTGTCTAGGATATCTGGACGTTTGTCATTCCTTCAGACAAAGTGACGCCTTTGGTCTCTTGTCAACTGTGATTAATTGCCTTACTTTGTCATTGCTGCATCTAATTGCTTCTTGTATGTCATTCCTGCATTTGTTTATCCAAAATACTAGGCAGGTGTTTGGTAGTTTGAATCTATGTCCCCTATGCTATCCTTACAATTCATATTATTATTCTAGTGTTACCTATTCCCAACTTTTATTACCTTATCTGATGAAGATTAGCCCTCAAGTACTTCCTCTCCAGGCTGTAATGTGGCAGAATTGGACAGAGTCAGTTTGGATTTACAAAAGGGAAATTTTGCTTGACAAATCTACTGGAATATTTTGAAGACATAACTAATAGAGCAGATGAGGGGAGCCAGTGAATGTGGTTTATTTTGATTTTCTGGAGGTTTCTTATAAAAGTTCCACATAAGAGATTAATGTGAAAAATATAAGCACATGATATTGGTCAGGTGTATTGAGATGGACTGAAAACTGGCTGGCAGACAGGAAACAAAGAATAGGAGTAAATGGGTCTCTTTCCAAATGGCAGGCAGTGACCGATGGGGTACTGCAGGACTCAGTGACAGGACCGCAGCTATTCACAAAATTAACATTAATTATATAGATGCGGGAACTAAATATAATATCTCCAAATTTGCAGATGACATAACGCTGGGTGGAAGAGAGAGTGCTGACGAGGATGCAGAGATGCTTCACTGTGATTTGGCTAAGCTGAGTGAGTGCCCTGTAGAATGTGGATAAGTGTGAAGTTACACACTTCGGTAACAAAAGCAGCAATGCTGATTATTATCTGTATGGCTACAAATTGAGAGATGGGAATGTACAACGAGACCTGGCTGTCCTTCTACACCAGTCACTGAAGATAAACATGTAAGTGCAGCAGGTCAGCAAGAAAACAAATGATCTGTTAACCTTCATAATGAGACGATTCGAACACAGGAGCAGGGATATGTTGCTGTAATTATACAGGGTCTTGCTGAGACCACAGCTGGAGTAATGTGCGCAGTTTAGGTCTCCTTCTCAGAGGAAAGATATCCTTATGATAGAGGGTGAGCAGTGAAATTTTATCAGACGGATTCGTGGGATGGAAGGATTGATGTGTGAGGAGAGGTTGAAATGGTTAGGCTTACATTTGCTGGAGTTCAGAAGGGGAAATCTCGTCAAAACCTATAGAATTCTAACAGGACTAGAAAGATAGATGCAGGAGAGATGTTCCCCATGGCTGAATGCATCCAAAACCAGGGTTCATCATTTAAGGACATGGAGTGAACCATTTTAGACTGAGATGAGGTAAAATACTTTATCTAAAGAGTAATGCATTTTACAGTGGCAGATGGCCACTTAAAAATCATCAGGTAGCTCCATTAAAGTGAGATTTGAGGACATTGAGATAGAAACCTGAAGTATGTACATCTGGTAACAAATCTGAAAACTGTGCATTCATTTAGTCAGGATATACCGCTGGAGGCAGAAAATTATCCTTCGGATCCCATCCTGGGACACCTCTGGAGAAGGTACATTGTCCTTTGGAATGGAAAGAAGCCTTTAGGATTGTTAGAAGTAGGTGTAAATGCATGTTAATAATGTGTTAAACACATTGTTATCAAGGTAATCGGAACTGTTGATAGACTTATCAAAATCCTATCAAAATCAATGTCAGAAGAACAAATACAAGTCACGTAATTTAAATACATAGAAAGAAATTTCTCTATTCTAAAAAACAATTGCTTGTTATTTAACTCTAATAACATAAACCTAAAGGATTTCTTTATTAGATAAATATTAAATGACTGATTTAATAAACATTTATTATCACAGTGGATTACTGGGCATTACTCAGAACATACAGTGAGAACAGACCCTTTTGGCCCTCGATGTTGCGCCAACCTGTGAACTAATTTAAGCCCATCCCCCTACACTGTCCCATTGTTATCCATGTGCTTATCCAAGGATTGTCCAAATGCTCCTAATGTGGCTGAGTTAACTACATTGGCAGGCACAGTATTCCACATCCTTACCACTCTTTGAGGAAAGAACCTGCCTCTGACATCTGTTTTAAATCTATTACCCCTCAATTTGCAACTACACCACCTCGTACAAGCCAACATCATCATCCTAGGAAAAAGACTCTCACTGTCCACCCTATTTATTCCTCTGACCATCTTGTGTGTCTCTATTAAATCCCCTCTTAGCCTTCTTCTCTCCAATGAGAACAGACCCAAGTCCCTCAACCTTTGCTCATAAGACCTTCCCTCCAGACCAGGCAATATCCTGGTAAATCTCCTCAGCACCTTTTCCAATGCTTCCACATCCTTCCCGAAATATGGTAACCAGAACTGTACACAATATTCCACGTGAGGCTGCACTAGCGTTTTGTACAGTTGCAGCATGACATTACGGTTCCGGAACTCAATCCCTCTACCAACAAAACCTAATACACTATATGCCTTCTTAACAGCACTATCAACCTGAGTGGTAACTTTCAGGGATCTATGTACATGGACACCAAGATCCCTCTGCACATCCACACTGACAAGAATCTTTCCATTGACCTTGTATTCTGATTTCCTGTTATTCTTCCCAAAGTGCATCGCCTCACATTTATCTGCATTAAACTCCACTTGCCACCTCTCGGTGCAATTCTGCAGTTTATCCAAGTCCCTCTGCAACCTGCAACATTCTTCCACACTGTCCACTACTCCACCGACTTTAGTTCCATCTGCAAACTTACTAATCCATCCACCTATGCCTGCGTCTAAATCATTTATAAAAATGACAAACAGCAGTGGTCGCAAAACAGATCCTTGTGGCACACGAGTAGTAACTGGACTCCAGGTTGAATATTTTCCATCAACCACTGCTCGCTGACTTCTTACAGAAAGCCAGTTTCTAATCCAAACTGTTAAATCACCCTAATCCTATGCCACCACATTTTCTTCAAAAGCCTACCACGTGGAACCTTAAAGGCTTTACTGAAGTCCATGTATACCACATCAACTGCCCTATCCTCATCCACACGCTTGGTCACATAGAATATAGAACATAGAACATTACAGTGCAGTACAGGCCCTTCAGCCCTCGATGTTGTGCCAACCTGTCATACCAATCTGAAGCCCATCTAACCTACACTATTCCATGTACGACCATATGCTTGTCCAATGACGACTTAAATGTACTTAAAGTCGGCAAACCTTCTAAAAAAGATTCAGTTAGGTTTGTGAGACATGACCTGCCCTTGACAAAACTATGTTGACCATCTCCAATCAAATTGATGCTTGCTAGATGGTTATAAATCCTGTCTCTTATAATCCTTTCCAAATCTTTTCCTATATCGTTTCCTTTGCCTGAGGAAACATCACAGAAGCGCTTCACAGGAGGCTCCCAAACACTGAGGATATCACCTAGGCAGGGGACAAAACGTCTGCAACACAAATTCCCAGCTCGGCGAACAGAACCAGAACTTTTCCTATAACAGATGTAAGGCTCACTGGTCTATAATTACCTAGGTCATCTCCACTGCCTTTCTTGAAATAAGACACAACATTTAGAATCATAGAGTCCTAGAGATGTACAGCACAGAAACTGACCCTTTGGTCCAACCCGTCCATGCCGACCAGATATCCCAACCCAATCTAGTCCCACCTGCCAGCACCCGGCCCATATCCCTCCAAACCCTTCCTATTCATATACCCATCCAAATGCCTCGTAAATGTTGCAATTGTACCAGCCTCCACCACATCCTCTGGCAGCTCATTCCATACATGGACCACCCTCTGTGTGAAAAAGTTGCCCCTTAGGTCCCTTTTAAATCTTTCTCCTCTCACCTTAAACCTATGCCCTCTAATTTTGGACTCCTCTACCCCAGGGAAAAGACTGTCCTGCCTGTCCTGGAATGCTGCCTGAATTGCTGTGCTCCTCCAGCACCACTGATCCAGAATCTGGTTTCCAGCATCTGCAGTCATTGTTTTTACCTTGT
>NC_057710.1:72406054-72426119 GCF_004010195.1 Chiloscyllium plagiosum
CCAATTTTGGTGTCATCTGCAAATTTACTAACTGTACCTCTTATGCTCACATCCAAATCATTTATGTAAATGACAAAAAGTAGAGGGCCCAGCATCGATCCTTGTGGCACTCCACTGGTCACAGGCCTCCAGTCTGAAAAACAACCCTCCACCACCATCCTCTGTCTTCTACCTTTGAGCCAGTTCTGTATCCAAATGGCTAGTTCTCCCTGTATTCCACGAGATCTAACCTTGCTAATCAGTCTCCCATGGGGAACTTTGTCGAATGCCTTACTGAAGTCCATATAGATCACATCTACTACTCTGCTCTCATCGATCCTCTTTGTTACTTCTTCAAAAAACTCAATTTTTGCAATCCTCCAGTCCTCTGGTACTAAACCTGTAGACAATGACGACTCAAAGATCAAGGCCAAAGGCTCTGCCATCTGCTCCCTAGCTTCCCAGGGAATCCTCAGATATATCCCATCTGGCCGAGGGGACTTATCTACTTTCACACCTTCGAGAACTGATAACACCTCCCCTTTACTAATCTCAATCCTTTCAAGTCTAATGGCCCGAATCTCAGTCTTCTCCTCTACAATATTTTCCTTTTCCTGAGTGAAAACAGATGAGAAATATTCATTTAGCACCTCTCCGATCTCCACAGGGTCCACACACAACTTCGCACTTCTGTCTTCTCACACCTGCTGAAGACTGTTCAGGTCCCCTCCTTGTTCTTCTTAACTCTCTCTTTAAATCCTTCCTAGCTAATCTGTAACTCTCCATCGCCCCATCTGAACCACCTCGTTTCAACGTTACATAAGCCTCCATCTTCCACTTAACAAGAGATACAATTTCTTTTGTAAACCACAGTTTCCTTCCTTTATCACTTCCTCTCTACCTGACAGGACATACCTATCTAAGACACGCAATATCTGTTCCTTAAACCAGCTCTACATTTCGATTGTCCCCATCCCCCGAATTTTGCTACCCATTCTATGTCTCCTAAGTGTTGCTTAATCACATTATAATTGCCCTTCCCCCATCTATAACTCTTATCCTGTGGCATGTATCTATCCTTTTCCATCATTAAACTCAATGTAACTGAATTATGATCAGTCTCTCCAAAGTGCTCACCTACCACTAAATCAAACACCTGGCCTGGTTCATTACCAAGCACCAGATCCTGTGAGGGTCCCCTCCTGTTGGCCTTTCAACATACTGTGAGAGGAAACCCTCCTGCACACATTGGACAAAAACTGATCCATCTGACGTACTAGAGTTATAGCATTTCTAGTCAATGTTGGGGAAGTTAAAGTCCCCATAATGGCCATTCCTTTCCTTTCACTCCTACCCAGAATAGTTTTGCCAATCCTTCCTCCACATCCCTGGAGCTTTGCGAGGCTTTTAAAAAATTCCCAGCAGTGTGATCCTTTCTCTCCTGTTTCTAACCTCAGCCCATACCACCTCAGTAGATGAGTCCTCGTCAAATGTTCTTTCAGCCACCGTTATACTGTCCTTGACTAACAAAGCCATACCTCACCCTCTTTTACCACCTTCCCTGACCTTAACAAGATCTAAACCCTGGGACCTGTAACATCCATTCCTGAACCTGCTCTATCCATGTCTCTGAAATAGCCACAATATTGAAGTCCCAAGTGCTACATGCTGCTGAAGACTGCTCATGTCCCCTCCTTGCTCTTCTTAACTCAATCTTTAAATCCTTCCTAGCTAACCTGTAACTCTCCATCATCTCATCTGAACCATCTCATCTCAACGTCACATAATCCATGCTGCAGGCTCACCTACCTTATTCCGGATACTCCTGGCGTCAAAGTAGACACACTTCAATCAACTTGCTGTCTGCCAGCTCACTCCTGTGACCATGAAATCCTGTCCATGTCTTCCCTACTCTCATCCTCCTGTGTACTGGAACTACACCACAGCTTCTCATTCCCCTGCTGAGCTAGTTTAAACCCACCTGAATAGCACCAGCAAACATCCCACCCAAGATATTATTACCCCTCTGGTTCAAGTGAGGTCCATCCTGGATGTAGAGGGCCAACCTTCCCCTGAATCAGCCCCAATTATCCATGTACCTGAAACCCTCCCTCCTGCACCACCCCTGTAGCCATGTGTTCAGCTGATATCTCTCCTTGTTCCTCACCTCACTATCATGTGGCACTGGCAACAAACCAGAGATAACAACTCTGTTTGTTCTAGCTTAACAAGCTTGATTAACAAGTACAAGTGACTTGCGGCTCTTTCAAGGAGGGGTATGCATTTCAATGTTTGTTGTAATAAAGTATTGTGCCCTTTCATTAACTAGTTGTTTTTGCGTGGCTGTATTCGGTTGAAGGAATGTAAATGTAGCAAATGCATTTTAATCAATGGAAAAGTTATTTTCAATACAATGTCATCTGCAATACACAGTTAAAACTTCATTCTTAAAGCACACCGAGTGAAAACAGCACCCAGCAGTAAAATAACTGCAGGTCATGGTAACATTAGTCTACCTGACTATAGTCTATCCGTAAAAAAATTTGAAAAAGCCAACTAAAACTGAGCAGTGTCTTACTAAAGCTGCAAGTGGACAAATCTGAATTGTAATCCTGAGATACAGCAGTCAATATCAGATACTCAATCTGAGTTAAGTAATGCTACAGAAGTGTGACTTATTTATATTTGACAAAGAAAATTCTAAGCTCAGAAGCTAAGAGGCAGCTTTAAGTAAATTATCATTGCTATAATTGTTTCAAAAATATCATGAAAAGAGACAAGCAAAATAGTTTTGAAGAAAGATCACTCATAATGAAAATTGACAAAGCAAAACGCAATGTTTATCAATTAAAACTCATCCAAACTTTGAAGGTAGAAGAAGAGTTTATTGGGAAATTGCTTTGAAGGGAAAACCTTTTCTTGTTCTACTGAAATAATTGCTTTCAGATGCAGGAACAGCATGATATTCCTTCCAACATTATATAATGGGGGAAAAAATTTGGAGAAGAAGCAAGAAAAATATAACTTATCCATAGTTTTACAAAAAGGCATCAATATCACAAAGTAGTTGGGAAAAACCGTGCAAGACGACAAGTTTCCTCTACTTTAAACAAAAACTTAAAATACAGGATTTCTCCAGTTTAAACCATTTTAATTATGAATGTTTCATGCTCAACCTGCAGATTTTCAACCCAGGCAAGTTGTCAGTCATTTCTAAAGTTAGAGACTTGAGGGGCTGGAGGATTGGTTATGATAAGCCGATCTTGTTTATTTGATATGACTTTGCAAGTAATTTAATAAACAGAAAAAGTTTGGTTGGAGACATTGTGTAAGGTCATTCAGACTTGAAAGATTATCATGAGTAAATTCCACTATCAGGTTACGAAAAGTTATCCTTAGGCAGTATCTTCAGAAGAGGAGAAAGCGAGGATTCTCACAACATGTCAGGCAGCATCAGAGGAGCAGGAGAATCGACGGTTCAAGCAAAAGCCCTTCCACAAGAATTTGGGTTTGGAGAAGAGGGCTGAGAGATAAGTAAGAGGGAGTTAAGGCTGGGGAGAAGGTAGCTTGGAAGATGTTAGGTAGAAGCAGGTGGGGATGATGGTGATTGGTCAGAGCAGAGGATGAAGCGGATAGGTGGGAAGGAAGATGGACAGGTGGGACAGCCTCATCCCACTCCTATTTATCTCTCACTCGCTCCGTACCCGTCCCCCACCACATATTCCTGATGAAGGGCTTATGCCCGAAATGTCGATTTTCCTGCTCCTCAGATGCTGCCTGAACTGCTGTGCTTTTCCAGCGTCAAACTTTTTGACGAGCATCTTCAGAATAGTCCGCCAATTCTCCATGTACTCAGAAGTTGAGTCTGATTATCTCACAATAGACAAGCATGAAGGTATAATGTAGCCAGCTACTAAATAATATTTAGTAAACCATTACTGTCCATATTTCTATCAAAGGCAACACATGAACAACCTTTCCGAATTGGTCGACTCATATCAATAAGGAGGATTGGTGACAGTGGACCTGTTCATAATATGGTGGCAGTGCTAGCACACACTATTATAGGATTGGAGCAGCAGAGGGGTGCCATCCTGTTATAAAATGCAGCAACAGTGAGATCCGTTATCACTTGTAGGAAATGGCATTTGCTTCTTTGTAAGATGAATTATATTCAAAGCTGAGATTGACAGACTTTTAACCAGCAGGGGAATCAAAGGTTACAGTGAAAAGGCAGGAAAGTGGAATTGAGGATTATCAGATCAGCCATGATCTCATTGACTGGTGGAGCAGACTCAATACGCTGAATGACCTACTTCTACTCCTGTGACTTAAGGTGTTACGGTGTTATTGGTACAGAGCCAGCTTGAATCCACTCGTGGCTAATAGATTACAGCATGACAGTAACTGTACATTCCATTACCCATTTCAGAGTGCACAATGGGTACAGTTACTATGAAATCAAAGTGTACACTTGAACAATAAATTAATGCAATAACAATTTTGGTGATTAAATTAATTTGGCAAGTTTCATTCCCTTCAGCCTTGCCTGCTTTCTCTGGCCTATAAAGGATTGAAATCTGTTTGATCTCTACAGCTAATTAAAAAGACTAATATAGCCTGCTTACATTTCTTCAACGAAAAAAAATTGTACATTTTGGATATCATTATTCAGTGTTTACTGAAATGGGTGCAAAACAGCCACGAGTTAATCTGTGGTCAGGCTTGTATAACCAAAAAGCAGTTAAACCTCTATAGTAATATTATAACCAATGTTACTGCATTTGGTTTCACAGCTATTAGATAAGATACTACTGCAGGACATAAATAGTACAAATGCTTTGTAGCTGACTGTTGCTCACTCCTACAATCAGCTCAATTCTCTCACCACCATCTGTCAGTTCCCTCCCAAACCACTTGCCACCCTGAACTGGAATGCATTCCTTTGATGTCACTGCATTCTGTCCCTAATGACATTGTAGGGCTACCTACACCAAATGGACTGGGTGTTTCAAGAAGGTGGCTCATCACCACCTTTCCAGAGCAACTAGAAATGTTGACCAACTAGAGATCCCCACATCCGGTGAATGAATACATTTTTTAAAATGTCTTCCACCAATGACATTCAGAAGTAAAGGAAAACACGGTTAAATATAATACATTTTAGCAAAGGGACTAGATTTCAACGAATCTTTCAGATTAAAAAGCATTTCATTCAAACTTATTGCCTGAATGTGCATTGAAGACCACACAGCATAGCAATCAGCAGGAAATGCAATTGGTTCACAGTAATCAACTAGATTACCTGGAAAATCATCAGATGATTAGCATGCCTTGCAATAACTGACTGCAATGCACTCCTGCCAGTACCGCTCTGTTAGGTCACTGCTAACTGTGATATCAGTTTGAATGGATGAACATGCTGGCTATCATTTCTTATGAGGAGAGGTGATCTATCGGAGATCTTTACAAGTATGTTGGAGAAGGCACAGAAGGCTATACTTTTATTTGGCTGCACAGACAGGATCGGATTGCTAGGCGAAAGTGAGGACTGCAGATTAGAGTAGAGTGTGGTGCTGGAAAAACACAGCAGGTCAGGCAGCATCCGAAGAATCGACGTTTTGGGCAAAAGCCCTTCATCAGGAATGAGAATCAGGATCAGATGGCTGCCAATTTCCTACCCCACTAACAAGGTAATGTTTTTGCCAGATTTGCAGTGTTCTACCACAACTAACTGGGATGTTGAAGAGAAGTGGAAGTGCTCGATGTCATAGACATATTCATAATTGCTATTGAGTGACAAACTGCATGTGTAAAAGTATTAATTATTTGTTTAGAAATTCAATCCATGGTTGCCCTGTTGTGATGTAAAATCAATGGATAGCCTTTCATTTTGACACAATGATTTGCCAACATGCATTTCTTAGGCATCTGCCTGAAACTGGTTTTTGGCCCTTAGTTATCTGCATATCAAGATCTTTCGCCATTTCTCCAACCCTCCCTGACCTGGAAGCTGCACCAAGGAGCTCATGTTTTTCCCTGTGACTTGACAAATCTGCCTTGAGTTTAAACTAACAAGGAATTTGAAATGGAGTTAAAACAAAATGAATGACTGTGGATGCTGGAAATCTAAAACAAAAGCAGAAATTGGTGGAGAAACTCAAGGTTTGGCTGCATCTGCAGGGAAAAAGTGAAGTTAGTATTTCAAGTCAAAAAGTAATAACCAAAGAACAAGAATAAAGGATGGTACAGCAAAGTGACAGGCCCTTTGGCCCACCAAGACACATGATGCCTTTCTGAGCACATAACATTTTGCCTCTGTGCAGTTTACATTGCTCAATTCCCTGCCTATACACATATCCGACAAGATGCCTCTTAAATGCTGCCTTTGTATCTCCCTCCACCACATCCAATGCATTCAAGGCACTTACCACTCTCTGTGTAAAAAACGCCCCTCTCACATCTCCTTTAAACTTACTCCCTTTTACCTGAAACCTATGCCTCTAATAATTGACATTTCTACCTTGGGAAAAAGACTCTGACTATCCATTCTATCCATGCCTCTCATAATTTTGTACACTTCTATTAGGTTGCCTCTGATCCTTCAATGTTCAAGTGAAAACAAACCAAGTTTGTTCAATCTTTCCTCACAGCTAAAAACCCCAAAACCAGATAACATCCCGGTAAACCATTCCTGTACCCTCTCCAAAGCCTCCACAGCCTTTCTGTCGTGTGGGAACAGAACTGTACACAATATTCCAAATGTGGCCTAACTAAAGCTTGGGAGGTCATGTAGCGGCCATACAGGACATTGGTCAGGCCACCTTTGGAATACTGCATGCAATTCTGCTCTCCTTCTTATCAGAAAGATGTTGTGAAACTTGTAAGGGTTCAGAAAAGATTTACAAGGATGTTGCCAGGGTTGAGGATTTGAGCTACAGGGAGAGGTCGAATAGGCTTGGGCTGTTTTCCCTGGAGCATCACAGGCTGAGGGGGGTGACCTTATGGAGGTTTATAAAATCATGAAGGGCATGGATAAGAATAACAGACAAAGTCTTTTCCTTGGGGTGGTGGAGTCCAGAACTGGAGGGCATAGGTTTAGGGGGGAAAGATATAAAAGAGACCTAAGGGACAACGTTTTCACACAGAGGGTAACACATGTATAGAATGAGCTGTCAGAGGAAGTGGTGAAAGCTGGTACAATTGTAACATTTAAAAGGCATCTGGATGGGTATATGAATAGGAAGGGTTTGGAGGGATATGGGCCGGGTGCTGGCAGGTGGGACTAGATTGTGTTGGGATATCTGGTCGGTATGGACAAGTTGGACTGAAGGATCTGTTTCCATGCTGTACATCTCTATGGCTCAATTACTCTAAAGCTCCATACAGCTGTAACATGACTTGTCAATTTAAAATTCTATGCCCCGACTGATGAAGGCAAACATGCCATATGTCTTCTTGACCAGCTTATTTACTTGTGTTGGAACATCGAACACAGAACAGTACTGCACAGCACAGGCCCTTTGGCCCACGATGTTGTGCCAAGCATTTGTCTTAATCTAAGATTAACCTAACCTACACACCCCTCAATTTACTGCCATCCATGTGCTTGTCCATCAGTCGCTTAAATATCCCTAAGTACCACTCTAGTACCACTGCTGGCAGTGCATTCCATGCACCCACCACTCTCTGCGTAAGGAGCCTATCTCTGATATCTCCCTTAAACCTTCCTCCAATCATCTTAAAATGATGATCACTCGTGACAACCATCTCTGCCCAAGGGAAAAGTCTCTGGCTATCTACTCTAAGTTAGCCTCTCATTACCTTTTACATCTGTATCAAGTCACCTCTCTTCCTTCTTCTCTCCAGTATAAAAAATGCCCTAGCTCACTCAACCTCTCTTCAAAAGACAAGCCCTCCAATCTAGGCAGCGTTCTGGTAAATTTCCTCTGCATCCTCGCTCAAGTATCTACATTCTTCCTATAATGAGGCGACCAGAACTGGACACAATATTCCAAGTGTGGTCTAACCAGCATTTTATAGAGCTGCAGCAAAACCTCACAGCTCTTAAACTGAATCCCCCTGCTAATGAAAGCCAAAACACCATTGCCTTAACGGTCCTATCTATTTGGATGGCAACTTTGAGGGATCTATGTACATGGACCTCAAGGTCCCACTGTTCCTCCACACTGCCAAGAATCCTGTCTTTAACCTGTATTCAGCAAATTAGACCTTCCAAAACGAATCACTTTGCATTTATCTAGGTTGAACTCCATCTGCCACCTCTCAGCCCATCTCTGCATCCTGTCAATGTCTTGTTGTAGCCTGCAACCGCTCTCGACACTATCTACTACACCACCGATCTTTGTGTCATCGGCAAACTTACTAACCCACCCTTCCGCTTCTTCATCCAAGTCATTTACAAAAACTACAAGAGCAGAGGCCCAAGAACAAATCACTGCGGGACACCACTGGTCACCGACCTCCAGACAGAATACTTTCCATCCACTACCACTCGCTGTCTTCTTCTGGCCAGCCAAGTCTGTATCCAGACAGCCAAATTTCCCTGTATCCCATACCTCCTAACTTCCTGAATGAACCTACCATGGGGAACCTTATTAAATGCCTTGCTGAAATCCATATACACCACATCCGCTGCTCGATCTTTGTCAACTTGTCTCGTCACATCCTTAAAGAACTCAAAAAGGCTTGTCACGCATGACCTGCCCCTCACAAAGCCATGCTGACTATCTTTCATCAAACTATGTTTTTACAAATTGCCATAAATCCCATCTCTTAGAATACTTTCCAGTACCTGGCTTACCACAGACATAAGTCTGGCTGGTCTGTAATTCTCAGGGATTTCCCTATTCCCTTTCTTGAACAGGGGGAAAATACTTGCCTCCCTCCAACCAACCGGTACTAGTCCCATGGAGAATGAGGATGCAAAGATCATCGCCAGAGGCGCAGCAATCTCATTTCTAGTTTCCCGTAATAACCTTGGATATATCTGGTCCAGCCCTGGGGACTTATCTATCTTAATGCTTCCCAGAATTCCCAGCACACCACTTCCTTAATATCAATCTGTTCAAGCCCACTTGTTCTCACTATCAACAAGGTCCCTCTGTCCAGTGAATACTGAAGCAAAAAAACTCATTCCTCTTCAGACATTCCTTCACAACCTCTTCAGACTCCAGGCACAAGTTCCCTCCAGTATCCCTGATCAGCCCTACTCTCTCTCTGATCATTCTCTTACTCCCCATGTACATGTAGAACACCTTTGGGTTTTCCTTAATCCTTCCCACAAAGACTTTTTCGTGCCCCCTCCTAGCTTTCCTCAGTCCATTTTTAAGTTCTTTTCGAGCTACCCTGTAATCCTTTAAAGCTGTGCCAGATCCTTGCTTCCTCAACCTTAAGTAAGCTTCCTTCTTCCTTTTGATGAGAAGCTCTTCTTCGTTTGTCATCCAAGACTCCTTCACTTTACCATTCCTTGCCTATCTCAGTGGGACAAAGTTATCCAATACTCGCAACAAGTGCTCCTCGAACAGCCTCCGCATTTCTCTTGTGCATTTCCGTACAAGTGTTCCCAATGTATACTCCACAGCTTCTGTCTAATAGCAGTATAATTTCCCCTCCCCCAATTAAATACCTTCCCATACTGTCTGTTCCTATCCCTGTCCGTGGCTACAGTAAAGGTGAGGCAGTTGTGGTCACTGTCACCCACCAAGAGGTCTGACAACAGGCCTAGCTCATTGCCCAGCATCAAATCCAATATGGCGACCCCCCCAGTCAGCCTATCTACATATTGAGTCAGGAATCCTTCCTCAACACATCTGACAAAAGTGTTGCCACTTTCATACCTGTATAGATCCCTCTATATGTTGACGCTACTAAGGGTTCTGCCATTTATTGTATATTTCCCTTCTGCATTAGATCTTCCAAAATGCATCATCTCTCATTTGTATGGATTAAGCTCCATCTGCCATTTCTCTGCCTATGTCAATAGCCTACCTACGTCTTGCTGTATCCTCTGCAGTTTTCCCAGTCTTTGTGTCATCTGCAAACTTACTAATCAGTCCACCTACAACCTCCTCCAAACTATTTATATATATTACAAACACTAGAGGTCCCTAGAATTACAGCACTGATTCCTATGCAATACTCTGGTCACAGATCTCCAATCAAATAAACATCTTTCTGCTGCTACCTTCTATGTCTTCTATGACTAAGCCAGTTCTGTATCCATCATACCAGTTTATCACTGATCCCATGTGACTTCATCTTTTGGATCAACCTGTCATGAGGCACTTTGTCAAAGGCCTTGCTAAAGTCCACATAGACAGTCTCTACTGCCCTGCCCTCATCACTCATTTTTGTCACTTTTTCAAAAAACTCAATCAAGTTTGAGAGACACAACGTTCCCTGCACAAAATCATGTTGCCTCTTACGATATCCATATTTTGCCAACAGTGATTAAATCCTACCCCTAAGAACCTTCTCTAATAATTTTCCTTCATGGATGCAAGGCTCACCAGCCTGTAATTTCTCAGAGTATTTCTGTTGCCCTTCTTCAAAACAAAACAATGTTGACTATTCTCCAATCCGTCTGGGGCCTCTCCTGTGACTAAATAGGATACAAAGATTTTGTACAAGGCCCCAGCCATTTCCTCACCTGCCTCCCTCAGCATAGTTGAATAGATCAGTCCTAGGGATTCATCTACCATAATGCTTTTTAAAAACACCCAACACCTCCACCTTTTTTAAAATTGAAATACCCCTCTCGAGACTCGTCATCCATCATTTCCTTCTCCTTTGCGAATACTGATCTGAAGTATTTGTTAAAGACTTAACCCACTTCTTCCAGCTCCACACATAAATTCCCTCCTTTATATATACACACGCGTTCAAATTTCCTTAAATCTGTTTGCCAAAGACATTTCATGGACCCTTTTAGCTTTCCTAATTCCATGTTTATGTTATTTCCTGCTATCTTCGAGGGCTGTGTCTTCAGTTTCCTAAACCTTATGTAACAGCCTTTTTCTTTTCAACGAAGTTCTCAATTTATCTTGTCATTCAAGCTTCTCAAATCTTGCCATTCTTATTCTCTTCATTTTGACAGGAACATGTTATTCCTGAACTCTAATCAACTGGTCTTTAAAAGACTCCTATATAACGACATGGATTTACCCTCAAATAGCCGCCCCAATCTAGATTCTCCAGTTCCTGCCAAATATTTTACTTAGCCTTCACCTAGTTTAGTACTTTACCTGAGGACTACTCTTATGTTTACCATAATCTTTTAAAACTTATAGAATTATAGTCATAATTCCCAAAATGCTCCCCCACTGAAACTTTGATCACCTGGCCAGGCTCATTTTCAATACCAGGTCTAGTATGGCCCTCTCCACAGTTAGATTGCTTCTATATTGCTTCAAAAAACCATCCTGGACAGACCTAACAATGTCTCTCCCATCCAAGCACATGCACTAAGGGAGTCCTGGTCAATATAGGCAAAGGCAAAATCATTCACCAGAACAACCCTGTTTTTCCATACATTTTTATAATCTGCCTCTCACTGTTGGGAATTCTGTAGGACAACACCATCAATGCGATTGTGCCCTTCTTATTCCTGAGTTCTACTCAAATGGCCTTGCTGCATGAACCCTCCAAAGTGCCCCCCCCTCAGTACAACTGTGATATTCTTCCTAAGCAGAACACAACTTCTTCACCACTTTTACATCCCTCTCTATTGCATCTGAAACATCTAAATCCCAGAATATTAAACTACCAGTCTTGTTCTTCTCTCAATCAAATCTCTGTCATAACGAAAACATCATAATTACATGTATTAATCCAAGCTCTAAGTTCATCTGCCTTACTTGTCATTCCTTGCATTAAAACAAATACATTTCAGACTGCTGGTCTTGTCATGTTCAGTAACTTCTCCCTGTCTATTTGTCATCTTAGTCTTTCTCGCCTTAGTTTCTGACTCCTCCTCAGTCATTTCACTTGCTGACCTAATGCTCTGGCCCCTGCCCCCCCCAGACCATGGTAGTTAAAACCCTTCCAGGTGGCACGAGCAAACCTCCCCTGCCAGGATATTGGTGCCCATCTGATTTAGATACAACCTGTCATTCTTGTACAGGTTCCACCTGCCCCAGAAAACATCCCAAATGATCCACATATCTCAAACCCTCCCTCCGACACCCAGCTCTTTAGCCACGTATTTAACTGTACTGTCTTCCTATTACTAGCTACACTGGCACACAGCATAGGAATTAATCCCGAGATTACTACACTAAAGGTCCTGTATTCCAACTTTCTAGCTAACTCGCTGAACACCCTTTGCAGGAGCTTGCTACTCTTCCTGCCGATGTTGTTGGTACCAATGTGATGACAACATCAGGCTGCTCATTCTTCTCTGTCAAAATATCCTATACCACTCAGAGAAATCCCTGACCCTGGCACCAGGAAGGCCACATGCCATCGTGGCGTCACGCTCATGGCCACAGAAACCCCTATCTGTGGCTCTGACTGTGGAGTCACTACTCTGCTCTCTCTCCACAGATGCTGCCATGAGTTTCTCCAAAAATTGTGATGATAAGCTGAGCCATTTCACAAACATAACTTCTTGGATCAATAGAAATATAAAGTAACACAAGCTCTTTGCGAAATGAGCATTAGAATTGTACAAAGATTTTTCAGTATTTTTAATGACAACTGTTAAGATTCTTACAAAACGCTCCTCATTTTGGAAGATCACCTTGACGTTTCAGTGTGCTCCAGCATTCACAGGCTTGAGTTCATGAGCACTGAGACAGGGTGGTTAAAAAAGCATTTAGCACGCTTGCCTTCATTGCTCAATCCTTTCAGTATAGGAATTAGAAAGTCATGTTGAGTCTGTACAGGACAATTATGAGGCCTATTATAGGAAGGTTATCATCAAGCCAGAAGAGATTGACCTAGATTTTGCCAGGTATGGAAGGTTTGAGTTATAAAGGGAGGGTGGATAGGCTGTGGCTTTTTTCACTGGAGCTTAGGAGGTTGAGAGGTGACCTTATAAAGTTTTATAAGATCATAAGGGGCATAGATAGGGTTGATGGTAGTTGTGTTTTCCCTAAAATGGGGAATTTCAAGACTTGGGGGCATATTTTGAAGGTTAGTGGAAAAGAGATTTTAAAAAGACATGAGGGGCAATTTTTTTACACAGAGGGTGGTTCACGTGTAGAATGAATGTCCTGAGGTAGTAGTGGATATGGGCATAGTAACAATGCTTAAAAGACACTTAGAGACACTCAGAGAATAGGAAAGGTTTGGAGGGATGTGGGCCAGGAGCAGGCAGGTGGGACTAATTTAGTTGGGATTATATTCAGCATGGACTGATTGCATCAAAGGGTCTGTTTCGTTGCCGTATGATTCTATGACAACCAGGTGAAACAATCCAACATTTTGTTGACTAATGCCGATGCAAAGGTACAGAATTGATTTTACAAAGTGAACTGGGCTGGAAGGTTTAGTTAACTGGTCATTGCTTGCGCACTCATTAAATCCTTCAGAAAGGCACTCTTCAACAAACACAAACCGCATACCATTGATGCACTGCACATATTTGAAGCAATTGTAGCAACACTTTCAGATTCTTGACTTTATAACGACTATTGTGGCAGGAAACCATCAAAATTCTGTATGAGATGTACCTTGTCTCAGTCACCAAGACAGTGCCCAGCATTTTGTAACACCTGCAAGCTCTTTGTACAAGAGGATATTTAGCTAAAATGTTGAAGAAACCTATTTACATGAAGAAACCCAAAATGCAAACAATGCTCCATGGCAGAACATGAACTGTCAGCTAAGGAACAATGTCAAAACTATTTCCAATCTTCCAGCCATGGCATACAAACGTGTAGATATCTCTCCGACAGCTTACTGCCCTCAGTCAGGCAGTACATGTGATAGGCCTGATACACTTATGGACACTGGTGGAAAAGATTACACATTCACCTCCATTCAAGTGACAAGTAATACACTACTGGTCACAATCGATATTGGTATAAGTGCAAATATCATTCCTTCATGCATCATACAAAAGACTTGATACAAGAAAACTGGTACAATGTGGTGCAATCCATACATGGCAACCAACTGCTTACAACAGGTCTGACACCCCTTGCATTATCCATCTTCAATGTCTACATAGGCCAGTTGGATGGATATCTGAGATGTCTAACATCATTGCTACAGTTGAAACATTTATCATTAGTCCACCAGCATTCTTGGATCTACACATTATTATGGTCCATAAGCTAATAAACCCATTAGTTTAATTACTACAGGGTTTAACCACTACTATTATCTGCATTTCGGGGATTACCACCGACCAGAAACCAAACTGGACTGTTCATATAAATCCTGTAGTTACAAGACAGATCAGAAACTAGGATCCTGCAGCGAGTAACTCACGTCCTGAATACTCCCCTTTTGCTTGGATGAGGGAAGCTCCAAAAACACTTGGGAAGCTTCATATCATCCAGGCAAAAGCAGCCCACTTGATTGTCACCACATCCACAAACATCCACTGTGTCCACCCCGATGCTCAGTAAGAGCAATGTGTACCAACTACAATACGTACTGCTAAAATTTACCAAGGGTATTTGCACACCAGCTTCTCAAGCTGGCCCAGCAGTGACATCCACAACCAGTGAATAAATAAGAAAAAAGTCGCAACATCAAAGACTGCAGACTACGACACTGATCTCATTCATTTCAGCCACAGACAAACCACATGAGATGACGACTAACTACAATCAGCTCCAACATATTCAACGTGTCTGGTGTTCCTCAAGAAATTGTGCATCTGACAACAGTCCACAGTATACTAGTGCCCTCTTCTTGTGCAGAAAATAGGGTGTTCAACATATTACCTCTTTCCCTTGCTACCCTCAGTTTAATAGTGTCGTGGAATACACTAATCATACAGTAAAACTCATGGAAGTCAAATATAAAGTAAATTGTCCATATTTTCAGGTGGCCATGTTAAATCTACATGCTACCCTTCACGGCATCCATTTACCCTCACTGACAGATCACATATTTAGAAGACTGAGCCAATCAATTCTTCCCTCTTATACTCGCATCAAAAAAAAGATTTGTGTGATGCATTATTGGAAAGAAAGGTGGAAATGATACAAGAGCACAATCAATGATCATGCAGACAGTAATCCCAACTTGACTCAGAACAAACTACAAGAGTTAGAGACTTCCATAGAATCACATGGGTTCTTGGAAACATACTGCATGATTGTGTCCAGGCTTGGGCAATTCCTGTGAAGAAATAGGCACATATCCAAACTGCGTATAAGCAATCACTTGTCACACAGGATAACGACTTCAATAACTCACTTACCACAAATGATGTACATCCATCTGTGATGTCAGTCAGCACACCACAGAGTAAAAGCTGTGCAGCGAGGTTGTGGCAACTGCATAAGGACTAGATCAAGTTGTACACAGACTGGTCATGTTGTACATTTGCCAAATGTTTACCTAAACACGTGGCAACAATGTATCCATACGCAGCCTTGTACAAGTTATCAGAAAAGGGTTCCCATTCTTTAAAGGAAAAAGGAGGAAGCCGTGTTATTGCATAGATTCCAAACAAGAAAGGACGTTTCAGTCACACACATGACATCATGGCCTTTGATGTTCAGGTATAAAGGTACTCATCTCAATCTCAATGATGCACTTAGTGTTATGGAGTCAGTGCGGTGTCACTGCTTATGTGAATTTGTGACTGATTTCGCTTCATAATTTATTGGTGGGATGTGGGAGTCACTGGCAAGACCAGCAATTATTATCCCTAATTGTCCTTGCTAAGGTGTTGGTGAGCTGCAGTCCATTTGGTGTAGGTACACCCACATGTTGTTAGGGAGGGATGTTAATGTGGTAAGTTATGTGCAAATTAAGTAAGCTAATGTGCAAAATGATGGACAGGTTCAAGTCGAGATGTGTTTCCATAAGACTAATGCCAGAGCACCGTAAATTGATCAGTATTTGTGATCATTGTGTTGATTTACAATTCATGTGGTACCCCTACCCTATAAAAAGCTGCTAGCCAAGTTTTAAATTAATAAAGACTTGCATTGTTCAGATATTTTTAATTTCCAACAAAATCCTATCCTACTTTTAAGACCAATAATTTAACCTTATTAATCAGTAACTAGACCAAATAGTTTTCAGTGTCGGGATACAAAATCTGGAAGATGCTTACATCTGACAGAAAATTGAAAGCAGTCTTTTCTAAGCCAGCGAAGGTTTTCCAGAATCAATGCTGTCCTCTGCAGGCCACTTCTAAATTGACAGGGAATAAGGCTATCAGATACACTTCCTGGGGGTGAAACTTCACTGCCTCTCAGTGTCTTTTCAGGATCCAGGATGAGTGCCACCAATTCAAATACAGCAGCACAGTGTTCAGTGGTGGAAGAATACAACAAGATTAAAGGTCATACAACATAGACTATAGAATGTAAAAGCGCAGTACAGGCCCTTCAGCCCTAAATGTTGTGCCGCGTGTGAAATTAATCTGATGCCCATCTAACCTATACCATTATTATCTATATTTACGTCCAATGTCCATTTAGATGCCCTTAACATCAGCGAGTATACTACTGTTGCAGGCAGGCCGTTCCAAGCCCCTACTACTTTCTGAGTAAAGAAACTACCCCTGATATCTGTCCTAAGTCTATCATTCCTCAATTTAAAGCTATGTACCTTCATGTTAGCCTTCACCATCCGAAGAAAAAGGCTCTCGCTGTCCACTCGATCTAACCCTCTGATCATCTTATACATCTCGATTAAGTCACCTCTCAAACTTCTTCTCTCCAACAAAAACAGCCTCAGTTCCCTCAGCCTTTCCTCTTAAGACCTTCTTTCCATAACAGGCAACAGCCTAGCAAATCTCTCTGAACCCTTTCCAAAGCTTCCACATCCTTCCTATAACACGGTGACCAGAACTGCACACAATACTCCAGGTGCGGCCTTACGAGTGGCTTGTACAGCTGAAGCAGGACCTCGTGGCTCTGAAACTCAATCCCCCGAACAATAACCACCAACACATCAAATGCCTTCTTAACAACCCTATCGACCTGGGTGACAACTTCCAGGGATTTATGCACCTGGATACCGAGATCTCTCTGTTCACCTACACTGCCAAGAATTTTATCATTAGCCCAGTTCTCTGCATTCCTGTTATTTCTTCCAAAGTGAACTACCTCACACTTTCCCACATTAAACTCCATTTGCCACTTCTCAGCTCAGCTCTGTATCTTACCTATGTCCCTCTGTAACCCACAACACCCTTCAGCACTATCCACAACTCCATCTACCTTAGTGTCATCTGCAAATTTACTAACTCATTATTCTATGCCCACCTCCAGATCATTTATAAAAATGACAAACAGCAGTGGCCCCAAAACAGCACACCACTGGTAACTGAGTTCCACGATGAACATTTCCCATCAACCACCACCCTCTGTCTTCTTTCAGCTAGCCAATTTCTGATCCAAACTGCTAAATTACCTTCAATCCCGAAACTCCTTATTTTGTGCAATAGCCTACCGTGGGGAACCTTATCAATTGCCTTACTGAAGTCCATATACACTACATCAACCATCTTACCTGTTTTGTCACCTTCTCGAAGAACTCAATAAAGTTAGTGAGGCACGGCCTACCATTCACAAAGCCATGTTGACTATCCCTAATCAGATGATTATAAAACCTATCTCTTATAATCTTTCTCAACACCTTACCCACAACCGAAGTAAGGCTCATTGGTCTATAATTACCAGGGTTGTCCTGAATCCCCTTCTTAAACAGAAGAACAACATTTGCTATCCTCCAGTCTTCTGGCACCAATCCTGCAGACAATGAAGGCATAAAGATCAAATCCAAATGCTCTGCAATCTCCTCCCTGACTTCCCAGACAATCTGAGGATAAATCCCATCTGGCCTTGGGGTCTTATCTATTTTCAGATCTTCCAAAATTGGTAAAACCTCCTCTCTATCAACCTCAATCCCATCTAATCTTAAATCCGTATTGCCGTATTCTCACTAACATTTCCCTTTTCCAATGTGAGTACTGATGAAAAGTATTCATTAATTGCTTCCCCTATGTCCTCAGATTCCACACACAATTTTTCACTACTATCTTTGATTGGCCCTAATCTTACTCTAGTCATTCTTTTATTCCTAATAGACCTATAAAAGGCCTTAAGGTTTTCCTTGCGAACCCTAACATTGGGAAAGACACTCAATAGGTGGCTAAAATATGTATCACCACCATGTAAGTATGATAATAGGTACTCTATGTCAAAGACGTGACATTTTAAATTGATTTTGATGAGTACTTTTATCCAACCACAAACTGTGACAGGATTATCACTGAGCAGCATTTGCATAATGTATTTAAAAGGATCCTCACTTCAGAAGTGCCTACTTGGTCATTTTAGGCTGCTGGATGTTTGTGGGACATACATTTAGCTGTTTTGTATTTCTTTACTTGTGCTTGTGCATTGATTGCTTAGTTGGAATTGCTGAGATGCTACTGGACTTGGTATTGAAACTTCGAAATCAGTGAAAAAGTCGGCAAAGACCTACACATGCTGCAGAAAGAGGTTACAAAAAACATGACAGTAAACTGCAATATAGAATATCACATGAGCTTAAAAAGGGACAATGTGTGTTGCAGTTTTCCTTTAAGAGAGAGACCATCAGTAATTATCCATGTCACTTGTTCAAGGACAAATGGAGCCTAACACAGAAATGAACTGTACTGTCTGTTGCTCTAAATTATTAATCAGACTCCTATGAACTGCCTCTGGAATCTTCAGTAAAATCAATCCATTTGTTGTGCAGTCTGGCAGATCACCGATGCACTGTTTGTGAAGTAATAACACATTATCTCCTCCATAGAGGCTTAGAAGTAGGAGGAAAGATCATTGGTATTGGTTCACATTACTGGATTCTCACAGGTACAGGACATCATAAACATTACAGAAATAATCTTCCATGATCTCTATCAAGAATCAGCTGTTTCTCAATAGGAACAGCTTCAACTGACTCCAATTTCAATTTGTTTATGACCACAGGCAGCATATACAAGTAGGTGTTGGGGAAAACTGTTCTTCTTGAAACAGAGCAGTTTTAGAGATGATCTAATGGATAGTTTCAACTTCAGAAGTTTTGATAGACGAGATAGAGAAAATGTATTTCAGCTGGCTAGCGAGTCAACAATCAAAGGCCAGAGATTTAAAATAGTTGACAGAGATCTTGAGAGAAGATGAGGAGGGAATTTTTCATTCGAATAACCAGCATATAACGAAACACTCAGACCATCATATTAGAATCTCTACAGTGAGGAAGCAGGCTATTTGACCCAAGAGTCCACACTGCCTCTCTGAAGAACATCCCACCCCGACACAACAGCTTATCCTATATCCCTGCACTTCCCATGGCTAATCCACCAGCCTGCACGTCCCTGGATCAATCCACCTGACCTGCACATCTTTGGATCATGGGAGGAAACCGGAGCACCCAGAGGAAACCCATGCAGACACACGGGGAGAATGTGTAAACTCCACACAGACAGTGGCCCGAGGGTGGAATTGAACTAACCACTGAGCTACCGTGCTGCTCCTATAACGACAGTTAGAGAGATAGCTGAGGACAAGGCACTTGTAGGTGTCGATTTCCAGACAAAACGTGGCAAGGTATGACCTCGAGCTGAACTTTTATTTCAAGGCTGGAGATGCAGAGTCGGGAAAATTCCCAAATCATAAACCCGATTGAAGGGAAGATGTCATTAATGACTGAGAAATGTTCAGAGGCAGAAACGGGTTGCTGGGTTCTGAGGTGGGCTGTTTAAAAGACCTGCTTCAATACTCTAGCACCTCAGATGGGTCATGAAAGATGTTTAAGTACTGTTTAATATTGATGTCCTACTGACTGTTAAATATTTTGGCCATGATGCCCTAAACAGGTTGGCATTGCAGTGGTACAGTTCAGCTTCTGTTGGCTTAGCTTTTTATAAAGA